>NC_056735.1:1897279450-1897284450 GCF_019279795.1 Protopterus annectens
AATGCTTTTAATTATGATCCTTGCTGTAAAGTATATTCATATGTTTATAGAAATGCAGCAGTTACAAGTACATAAAACATGACAGTAGTATGAAACATATTGTTGGCGATAGTCTGATTTATCTAGCTTGTTCAGGAAATGTGTGAAATTCTGGATATCTGTGAATAGATAAACTTGTACTGACAGCTTGCAATGGACAACAGTTGACATTGAGGACTAACAGTATGCACACTGTTCACAACAGTAGGAGTAAGCACTGCATAGCATGAAGGAAATAATTTAATTTGAATTAAAAAAAAACATAAATATGAGCAGACAGTAGCAGAAGTACACAGAAATATAAGGAAAACTCAGTGGTATGCGTAAGGGAAAACAATGCCAAGAACTGAAATTATATGCAAGGCAAAACAACGCCAAGAACTGAAATTATATGTAAGGCAAATGTCTATATTCTTAGTTGTGTTTTTTATTATTTTTATTATTATTATTATTATTATTATTTTGCAAACACAGCCCCATCTGTCAGTGGCCAAAATGAATTGTAATTAGTGTATGTTAAAGGCATTTGTAAAAGGAATGGTTTTAAACTCCTTTTATAGAAGATTGAGAAAGCATTTTGTAACAATGGATTTACTGTAAAAGTGCTATTCAAGATGATAGAAAGTAAGAGAGACACTTTTTACCGGCGTCACCAGGCAGAGCAGCGCAGCAAATCTGTTTGTGTATTGTCAGTGCTGACTGACTAGCCGGAACCTTTGCAGGGCAGGAAATGTGAGTTGCCTGGCAGCAGGGGCTGGTATATGGGAGGAGTAACTGGTGTTGTGTTGTGCGGAGGCATATCAAAGCTAAATGCTTAAAAAAGCTGATATCTCGTAAAGAGCCACTATTTCGGAAGTTTTTTCCACATAATGTGTAACACATCAGCAGCAAAACACATTTGTAAGAGGCACTGCATGACAGAGAATTGAGGTTTGTTACTGAGTGCTCTGAAAAATAAAGGCGTTTTCTCATCTCTAGCTCTTCCTATTAATGGAACAGTAAGGTGACAGTACAGCCATGGACACTAAAAATCTCAAACAGTGGACTTTATAGATTTGTTTTAGAACAAAACTATTCCTTTATCAGGACGTCTGTTCCAGAGTGTAAGGCCGTAAACAGAATAATAAAAATTAGTATTTACCACTAATGTGGTACATATTGTGGTTTCACAAACTTTTATGAAAAGTGCAAAAATATATATTTTTCAATTATTTTCCTGTAGTGGTCCTTTAAGCTCTACTGCTAAGAAATGCCCTTATATTGTTACTTCACTTTGGTACAGTGGTAATTTGAATGTGTATAAGTCATTTTTAGAATGTTTCATTGTGCCCATTCTTCGCTCTTATCATTAATGGCATTTTATTCCACATTGGGTTACACTGCTATTATAGCACATCTTTACAATGTTCATAATGTGTTATTTGCATTTTTTTCTTCTGTTTTGACCCATCTGCGTTAAAATATGTATCTTTAGCGCCGCAGGAATTAGTGGACTGCTGGTTTCGGACGGAATATTAGGGCCATGGAAGCGTAATCGGATCTTCGGCTACGCTCTCTTTAAAACATGTACCACAGTTCATTTTGACTTTTGGTAAAGCTTGTTCGTACGCCCGCCAGGCGTGCGCGCGCGCCTTTGTGTTATTCATGTTTAAGTTTCTAATCTGCTGCATAAGTATTTGCATAAAACCGTGGGTAAGTAGCGACAGCAACAAAAATGACTTGAGATTTTTGTTAATGTGTATCAAGTTAATGATTTGAAAAACTTAGATGTTAAGTTGTCAATCTCGCCTTCATTCTTGCTGGATGGGTTCGGAGATGTTCCCAGGAGCTCCGGCTCCGAGCTCTGTACGAGAGTCGAAGGAGGAATGTTTGGTGGATGTGAAATAGCTACCGTCTGTTAAGACGGGCTATGGAGCATTTAGATTAATGCCACGCTCGAGAATTTAATAGTCTACCTCACCACTCTCTCAAAGTCGGTCGATTTAGCCTGGGCCGACCCGAGGAAAAACTGGCTCAGATGGTTCAGCTCCGAGAGCAAAGGGTGATCTCGGAGTCAAACGAGCGTATCGACTTCTGCATAAGGGGATCGCAGATCTCTTTTAGAATCTGATGGAGCCAAAGGTCAGTGATACGTCGGCGTAATTCCAGCCTGGAAAGCCTGGCTACTAGATATCCTACGAGATTGGGCGATATCGAGCTTCGATGGTTTCCGATCCTGCGACACTGGTGAAGATGAAGCCAGAAGTTGATGGCTTGGAAACTTTCGGCCTACGAGAGGCTTGATGGGTTTGAGGGCTTCCCGGCACATGCGACTTGCTAGTCGAAACCTCGGGCTTTAATAAGCCTTAATATCAATTTATTCCTGTGCTCCTGCAGGACTCTAATAGCTGAAGGCATGACAGAATAAAGGCTTCGTCCTGCAGGTGTAGGGAGGTGTCCCAGGCAGTAAACATGCGAAGTGGCGAGCCGTCTGTCAGCAGAGGGCATCTTCTGACAGCACGCAGTCACACTTCTTATTTATAACTTTAATAATCGAGGAAACACAAGTTGTCAAAAACAACACACCAACACACAATACACAAAACACCCAATCCAAAAATTTAACAACTAAACAGAGATAACAACACGAAGTCAGACACAAACAATCCCTGACAGGAAAAAAATTAGGAAGGGGAAGGCCTAAGGCCTAAGCTACGAAAAAGGGAATAAATGACTCGAAAAAAAGGGAACACTAACGGGAAAAGGGTTAAAGTAAGCGTTAAGGTTAACAAAAAACAACTATAGATATGAAAAATTGTATTTATAAACTTACCTGGAGCTGGTAAAAAAGGCACCTTGTTAGCGAAGCGGCAAACGAGATCTGGGTAGTCTCCGCCTTTCGGTACTCACAGCATCATGGGATAATAGGGGTTGCTCTCAGGCTGGTAAAATTAGCTCTCGAGCTTTAAAGTGCGCTTTCCAGTCGAGAGCAGAGTGGATCGGTTCGAACCCACCCATCCAGCAAAGTGTTAAGAAGGCGCAGAGAAGATTAACCTAACATGGAACGTTATGGTAGGTACATAACTTCTTATTTTCTAGCAAGCATTATTCTGCTTTAGTGGCCAGCAAAGATGTCCAAAAGAGACCTATTTTGAAAACCACTGTTCTTATCATAAATAAGTGTTTCTAACTTTAAAAAATCTTTTATGGAATTTTACTGAAATAACCATGTTGTCTTGTGTTAAGAAAGGGAGGCAGTATTATACTGTTTGCTCAAATATCCTTTACAAGTCGACAGGATTGAAATGTCTAGTAGTTGATATGGGCTGTCAGTGCACAGGCACACTAAGCAAGGTTCCATAAACTTGATTGCCGGACGAAATCCCTGAAAAGTAAAGGAATCATGGAAGAAATATTTTTTTTATTTGCAGCATTATTACTGGATTTGAAGGTTACGCTGGAAATCAAGGTGGCACCTCTTGCATTTTAGTGTCAAATACTGGTACCAACGGCTATTAGCGGACCCGAAAGTTCAGGCTGTTTCGACTTCACTCGGGGAAAAAGTTTTAAAGATAAACGTAAACATTGCATTTAGGTAATGAACAACATGTATTGTTTTGCTTCTGCAAAAATCAACAGAAGGTAGTTTGTTGAGATTTCAAAGTGATAAAGATTGGCATTCACTGCAGTTAGGTTCAGCAGCTGAAAAAATATCTTAGTTTGGAAATTACTTGCGCTCAGAATGACATTAATGTGCGTCATAGAACATTCTTATTGCCCCCCCCCCCCCATACAATTTAAGGGTTGGGTGAGGGTGGGTTCTATCCTGGCAAGCAGGAAACACTGAAGGTTAGGACATGTAAAAACATTATTTAGTAATCTGAGAAGCACGTTATTTGTCCCCCTGCCCCCATGCTTCAGGAAGATTCAGGCATTTGATAATTAACTTGACATTTTGCTTCCAGCAAGGTAATAAACTTAGTGTTGGGTAAGTGAAAAATTTGTGATGGGACAGAGCTAAAAGAGATAAGGATTTGTGCGGAGAATTCACTGCAGCAGATTTTGGCACTAGAAAGTATTTTTGATCTAATGGAGGCAACCCTGTATGCGTATGTAGATGTGTGTGTGTGTGTGTCTATTTATTTATTTATAAATATATATATATATATATATATATATATATATATATATATATATATATATATATATATATATATATATATAGTGTGTGTGTTGTGTCTTTCGGCTTTTCCCGGTTAGGGGTAGCCACAAGCTGAACTCCCTGTCCGCTTAATGAGATTGGCTTGAAAGTATATTTTTGCGTGCTGAGTTGCTCTGCCTCTATACATATATATATATATATATATATATATATATATATATATATATATATATGAGTACATACTTATCGCAACCACATTTCAGAAGTTTAATAATTTGTTACGTCTCTGAAAAAATAGGTTTCTTAAGCTTGAAAGGGTGTGTAAGCAAGTAAGTGGTAGTGTGTCAGATTGTATGAGGCAGGGAGAGAAAGAACAGTCAAATTTTCTACTCCTGGGTGGCTTGTCTCATTTTTTTCGGTGAGTTACACAGTGCTACACTGCATCATAAATAATACATTGCTAATTACAACTTCAGCAAAGGGAAGTTACTCAGGAATATACCATCTGACTGTTCATGGCCAGCAATCGTCAAAACCAAAGGTGCCTGAAAAAAATAGTGAGTAGGGGGACAGTGATTCTTCAGGGAGTGCTGCCTTTTTCCCCAGTGGAACTCGTGTACAAGGGGTGTTAAAAGTTATCCCGCTTCACACAGATAGTTCTGTTAATCTGAACTTGTTTACTCGCAGCAGTCACTTACAGTACTACCAAGAGGTGCTGTAAATGCAGTGAATGATTCACACAAATATATACCAAATGTACCAATCACACATTACACTGTGTACACATAAAGAGGCCGGTTGTCTTGTAATGTGGTGAGTT
>NC_056735.1:1897291950-1897354450 GCF_019279795.1 Protopterus annectens
ATTTTTTTTTTGTTTGTTTTTTTTACTTTGTATGTTTTTGCTAAGGAAACACAGTTACAAAGCAGTGCTGTTCTAAATGTCTTTCTAATTACACTGTATTATGTTTTGATAAATCTTACTAGACTTTATAATTTCCTCTTCAGCTTATTGTATTGGAGCTTTTTTCTACACCTGTTGCCTTCTGTAAATTTTATATTTGCTCAGTAACTACTTAAGTCTTCGCATTACACATCTGCATAGAATTTCAAGTTGATTGTGTTGTCTGGTTCAAAGTTTTCCTTTAGGGCCACAGTGAGCAAGAGTTTTCTTTTTTTTTCTCCATCAGGACAGCCATCCAGGAGGTTTGAGCTTAGGACTGTTGTCTTGATTCCTGCAGTCAAGAACTCTGTGCTATTGTATCAGAAAGTTATGGGTACTCACCATAAAGCTGGATCTGTGAATAGAGCTCTAGCTTCGTGAAGTAACCCACCCAGTATCGTCCTGTATTTTGTCTTTATATTTTTCATTTGCTTGTCTGAGAACTGGAGAGGCTAAAGGAAGCATGGGCATATGTTTGTGTAAAACGCACACATGTGCATCAGTATATACGTACATACGTATAAGGCACTTTGTTAATCAGTTTAGCCACTGTTGGGCAGAACCCCTTTACATAGCATTTCTCTACAGAAAAGCTCCTAATTACAAAACGGTACATGTTTACAAACTGACTACAGCCAGGCAACCCAGGTTCTTTTAGCTGTCTGGTACCTGGGGGAGGAGGGAGTAACTGACAAAGGCTTACCCTGGAAAGTGGTTGATATACGTCCTACAGCAGGAGCAATGCATGTGAATCGAACTGTAAGCATATGTTTCAAGAAAGAAGGCGAGAAGTAATAATACAAGTCTGCTAAAGTGAATGGCTGTGTCTAGCTTATGTAGCTGGAGAGTGGAATAGTCTAAGCCTGGTATAACAAGCATTGCACTTAACCCCTCCTGTTGCTGATTGCAGAATTGACTAAAAATATAATTAAAATAAAAAGTCTCTCGCCCCCCACCCCCCGCAAGGTTATAACCAGCAAGCATCATTTTTTATCTTGCATGGGGAGGTTGGATGTGGGATAAATGGGGGTGTGGGGAATGGGGAGGCTTGATGATTGATGGAGGTATCACAGTGGCCAAAAAGAGTACCCAAAAAGTAAGGATAAATTATGTTTGATTAACTACCTTTTTATGAGGTACATTTTCTGGTATTATGCTGATGACTGGTTAGAGTTCATGGCAGTCATTTATGTTTTATATACATATATGTGGGCATTCCATGTCTGTAATGCCGGCAGAAACGGTTGAATAATCCTATGATTTCAGAATGCCAACATTACTTTGAGCAGTCACGATACAGTGGGGACTGGGAATTTACCCTTTCTCCACTGTTGTGCTGTCTCAGTTTGTATATATAATTAGCAGGTGATGCTGTCATATACGCACACAAGTGCTGTAATAACTTGGCATCAAACATATAGTCGACACCATAGTTAAGACTAAGAATTATTGTAGTGATTAGGCATGTTGCATTTAATGGTCCAGTCAGGATGATATTTGGTTGCCAGATAGAATGTTCATGGTTCGTATGGAGATTAATTTACCTTTCCTATCATCTTCTGAGTAGGGTGAGCTCTGCAACTTACCCGACGTCTAGTTGATGAGTTTGATGGCCCTTGTAGTGCATTTCATCAACATACAGATTGCTAGCACACCTCTAGACTGACAGTTTGCAAACAGGTTAAAATGTCTGTCTTTCTCCTGTGGTATAAGTAAAGTAAAGCTCCAGCACGAGCTGTTAGAACTCCTGACAGAAAACTTTTAAGTACTTATTGGCAGAATTTCAAAATTGCTTCATTTCAGCAGGGCAGTTTTAAAACTTGCCTATGCTTAACTGGCTTATAAGAAGACACTGGACAAAGTTCTTAAATATCTGCAGATAAGTAATCTGAAAGCAGTATTGTGCTAAGTAATTTGCACTGTAAAACCCCATGCGGGTACCTAAGTAAGCTTCAATAAGTCTTAGACTTGTCAGCTATATGGCAGTAGACATAAAATGCAGCAGCTGTGGCCAGAAAGCAGATGACTGAAGTTAGCATTACCATCAAGTAGATTTGTTTCACTTCTTTTCCAATAATGATGTGAATGGGATATTAAAAGTACCTAATGGGAATAAAAATGTAGTCAACACTGATCTCAACTTAGTTGAAATCTTGGTGCAAAGTGTGCATATGCATGTATGCTCGTGTGTTGTCTGTCCTGTATGTTTCTTGTGGTGTTGGAAGAAGAGGTCAACTACCGCTGCATCCCATAAGGAAAGTAGTTTGTATTTGGACTTCACACACGTGGCACAGTGCTTGATGAACCCTAGTACATCAACATTTTCCTGTTGAATTGAAATCTCATTCTTAGACACTCATCTTTGAGACAAAGGTAATACATCTCTGAAGTATGAGAAATGTTAATTCTATCTAGATTGACATCATTTGGAGCTGATTACTTAAACAAATATTTTTTGTTCTTTCCCAAGAAATGATGACTATGACTTTCTGCCATAAATATTTTCTGCTATGTGTAATCAATGTAGCTTTATATAACTTGAGTAAGAATAAGTAATGTGTCGCCTTTAAACAACAAACCGGCTCTACAACTACATCCATCTCTGTATGGAAATAATCAGGAATACTTTGAGGTGACATGGCATTGTCTGGCACCCCAGGGTATGATCGTCATTATTGTAGGTAAATTCATTAAGCTCCTGTTTCATTGAGTTTCTCCCCTTCCCCAGCTGTGGTGTTAACCCTGGAGCATGTTTATATTAGTTGGACTTGTGGTAAGGCAGAATCCCTCACAATGCTGTCAGAAGTCCATGGGGGAAAAAAAAGAGGTAAGTACCATTTCTGAATGGATCTGTAGGGGCAAACTCTGTGAAATGGGGTCTCATTGAGTTTGGTTTTGACATTTAGGACCACAGCCAGTCACCCATTATCTGTAAACCAGAGTCTTGCTTTATGCTTCAGCTCTAGAATTAAATAAGTAGCAAATAAATGATTTGTAGAATATCCACATCTTTTGCCATTGTCTTCCTTGCATTCCTGTAGGTAGGTATGCCTTCTCAAGATATCAGCTATATGCTACATTAATTTTCCTTGTTTATACTGAGCATTTTGGGGGAAAAACAATTCTGGGAATTCATTAACATTGCTAGCAGAAGCCATAAGGCCCTTCTACTGAAATGTGCTCATATGTAATTCAGAAACACGCTAATGGTGACATGGTAAGACCAGATTAACAGTTAATTTGCATATTTCTTGAATTGCAGTTAACTACCACAATGTGCAGATCATGGCTGATCTGCACACTGCAGTAGTAATCAGCTCCGTGTGTAGTCAGTGGTACCCCCTCAGTCACTCTCTCACACATACGCAAGTACACAAACAAATATACACACACCCAGACTCTAGTTGCTGTAACTAGCCATTCCCTTTCTACTCTCCTGTGGTTCCCTGCCCACCACTGTAATACTTTAGTGCCATTACGGCACATATATTTGTATTGGCTCCTCGTAGTCTACTATATCCCCCCGCCCCACCCTGATTGCTGTTATGATGCCAGTTCTGATATGGCACTTTAGAAATCAGTCCCCATTTTGCTGTTGGTACCGTGTTAGCATCTTAAATATAAACGTAAATTTTTAAATCTTTAGTATTTTCCCTTATTATTTGCCCAGCTAGACTGCATAACAATGACTCCAGTTGATTCCGTGTGGTTTAACCCCTATTCCACTATGCCCTTGACTGATACTGCAGTTAGAACTTGTTTCTGAATTTGCATAATTGGTGCAGGCTCAGAATACATTTTGATGTAATATTCTCTTTTTTTCAGACCATCTAAACCACTAAGCAAGATGGTATATCTCTCAGCAACTTGAGGTACATACTGATTGTTCTTCTGTTATAACTACATGGATTTGGTACTTCATTTGCTAGTTATAATTGTATTCTTTAGATAGACCATTTGCTGAGCCTCACAAATATGCAAATTGTCATAATGTATTACAGATGTGAGAACTGCTCCTTGCAGTAATACATGTTTTGACTCTGCTTCTTCAGTATCATCAGCTGTATTATAGGATCATAGGAGATTACTAGGCTAATGGCTCTGGGGCCCTTACAAGCCTAGCCAAGAGTTTATCCTCAAAAGAGAAACCTCAGTCTGTACCTGTCGCCCCTGTCAATGAGGGACACCGGTGGAACCCCTGGGACAAAATATGTGGTTGCCCAACCACTCATCAAGGTTGCTCTTGAAGAGGGGTCAGCGACATATTTTGTTAGATGTGTATGAGGAGTTTATTCCAGAGACGGGGTAGCCTTTGGGAGACGCACCTGTCTCTCCAGCAGGTTTTGTTAATGTCACATATTAGATTTAAGCCTTTCGATTGGGTACTACATGAGGAGTTAGACTTGCGGATATGGTGCATCTCTAGTAGAGCAGGGTCTGAGATTGCCTTGTAGGTGAGACACAGATCATCTCTGAGCAATCTGTATGATAGAGAATAGTGATTTGAGCCTGTTCACATAGGACAGGTGTTAGAGGCCATGGATTCTCTTTGTGAGGTATTTCTGTGGCCTTTCCAATTGGTGCAGGTGTCTGGAGAGGTACATACCAAACGGGGCTTTGTACTCAATTATTGGCATAATGAGGGAGGAGTACAGAGAGGTAATAACCTCCTTTTTTCTGGATGCAATCCTTTTGCTTATGAGATGAACCAAGTAAAAGGCTTTTCTGACCACTGTTGCTGCATGATGGTCAAATGTGAGATTGTTGTAAACTTGTGTACCCAGGTCTCTCACCACAGGTTGTGTGCTTAGGGGGTTGCTGCTAATGTGGTAATCACTAGGGGCCATGTTTTTGCCGAATGATATGATGATGCATTTTTTTGCATTTAACTTAAGGCCGTGGCTTTGGCACCAGTCATTTGTTGCTGTGAGACCCTCTTGAAGTATGTTAACATCATTTGGAGAGTCAATGACAACACGCAACTTAGTCGTCCACAAACTTTATCAGCCACAGGCCTTTTGTCTTTGCCTGGACCTCCGAGAAGTAGATGCTAAACAATAAGAGTCCCAGGGTGCTGTTGGAGGTAGTGCACATATTTTGAACCTTGTGGGTCCTATCAGTGAGCCAGTTGGCCAGCCACTTGATGTGATAGGGATTTACTCCAAGTTATGTTAGCTTCTTGATGATGTCCGAGTGGGGGGATTGTGTCAAAGGCTTTGGTCAAGTCAAGGTAAGCTGTATGTACTGACCTTCCCTCATCCAGTTCCTTGGTGACAGTCTCAAAAAAGTCAACCAGGTTCAACAGGCAAGATCTGCCCTTGACAAATCCAAACTGGGTAGGGTCAAGTGCTTGGAGGTTGCCTGTGTCCTTGTTTATGAGGTCCATAATAATATGCTCCATGGCCTTACAGATCAGACTTGTCAAGCCAATGGGGCAATAGTTTCTAAGGTCAGTAGTAGCGTCACCTTTGTGCAAAGGAATGACAATGGCAGTTCTCCACTCTGCTGGAATGAAGCCTTTACTTAGGCTATGGTTGAATAGGGTACTCAGTTGTGAGTCTAGTTCTTGCTGGAGATGTTGCAAAATACAGCCTGGGATATTATCAGCTTCCATGGAAGCTGTGTTCTTTGTCTTGGATAGGGCATTTAACATGTGATCTATGGGTATGTGAGGTGCGGGACAAGTATCGGGGATGTCGAGTGGGCATGGGGGGGTGACGGGGGGGGTGAAGTTTGCACCGAACCTGTCTGCTAGCAGGTTGGCTAAGTCAACAGGATCAGTGTAAGTGGTATCATTAAGAACTAATTCGGAACAAACCGAGCTTTGCTATGGAGGTTTCTGACGTAACTGAAAAAGGCTTTGTGTTTAGCCTTTGTTTCAGAGGCTAGTTTAGATTCATAATTGGCTTTGGAGGTTTTCACTAGAGATCTAATTTGCTTGTTGAGGCTAAGGAGGGAGTTTTTCCAATTAGGAATTTGTGCTTTTTTACTCTTGGACAACAGGTTCTTCCTTTTGTTGTAAAGCCTGTTGATAGAGTATGTCCACCACATAGGTGTGTTTTTCCTTGAGGAGCAGGTTTTATCTCTGTTGGATATGACTGAGTCCATGCAGTTGTACAGGTGCTTATATACTGCACTGGCATACTGTTCAGCATATTTGTCTGCATCCTGTGAGGGGGGCGGTGGTGTGAAGCTACTGATGCCTTCCCTTAGAAGATTGTAGTCAGTTTTTGAGAAGTTTTTTGGCTTGGTTGCGGGGGGGGGGGGGGTTGGACGGGATAGACACTTCAAATGAGACAGACTGATGGTCTGATCTCACCAGGGAATAACGTATTATGAAGGTGGTGCAGCAGTTGCCCATGTTGGGGATAACAAAGTCTAGAATGCAATCTCCCCTTATGGGGGATGAGACAAGCTGGTCTAGTGTGTTAGAATTGATGAAGTCAAGGAATCGTTGGGTGAGTGCATTAGAGCAGGTATAGTTCACCCAGTTTATGGTGGGGTAGTTGAAGTCACCAAGGATCAGGGTGTTAGGGGTTAAGTCCAGGTAGGAGGAGTCGGTGTCCCAAGTCATGGAGGGGTGGTCTGTAGCTGGCTATTACTTGGATGGGTGTCTTGCCAATTGTCAGTTGCACCTGGAGAAGTTCTAGTGCTTCATGCTGGCAAACCAGTCTAGAGGTGTGCTTGTCTTTAATGAAAATAGAAACTCCACCACCCTTAGTCTTCCCGACCTCATTTTGGAGTTGGAATGTGTGGAATGAGGTATAGCCTGGTAAGGCAGGGGTGCTCTCTGCAGCCTTGAACCAAGTTTCCATGACTGCACAGATGTCAACATCTGCCAGTGCTAGGAGAGCCTTCAATGAGTGCATTTTCAGTTAAGGCTCCTAGCGTTAAGCAGCATGACCTTCAATTTGCTTTTTGACAAATCTTTTATGTTGGAAGATTTGTCTGTGGGACATTGCCTAAAAAAGCACAATGGGGAGGCAAGAGCCTTGGCCAGAATCTTAAATCCCAGGGGTGATAAGTGGTGGCCATCTCTGGCAAAGCATCAAGGCCTGTCAACCATGTCATCCCAGGCAGACAGATACTGGATCCCCTTGGAATGACACCAGAAACTAAGCCAGTTGAAGTCAATAATTTTTTGTTGGTATTGTGGTATCATTCTTGGTGAAGGTTGGATGCTGCTTAGGGCTACGGGCATACCTGCCTGGAACACATACTCTGACAGCTCAATCATGTCTCTCCATGTAGTTCAGGGAGGTATGTCTCAAGTCATTCACACCAACATGAACAATGACAGAGTCATATTTGTACCTTTTGTGGAGAGACTTTGCGTGCGTGATGTGGTGGATTCTGGCACCTGACTGACAACTGACCATGATCTTCTCCTTGTCAAGCCTGGTGTGGGGGACTTCTGTGTCTCACAATTGAGTCGCCAAGGACTAGTATGGTTTAATGTTGTCCCTTATGGGCTATAATTATGGGCTGTGTTTGTGAGACACTGGTGTGTTGTCTGCTGGCTGTGATGTGTTTTTGGTGTTGTGTGTGGAATGTCTGAGTGTGTTTTGGAGATCTCTGCTGTTGAGTTTTTATTGAGGACCTCGGTATATGTAATGTATATATACATTCTAGTGAAGAAGCACAGTGCAAAGTACAATCAGGCAGAGTGTAATGCACAATATATGCATTAGTTTGTGAAGTGCTAAATCCTATTCATCATACCACTGTCTCAAAAACGTGACAACCCAATATGCATGGCTGCTTTGAATATTTTTCTGTGGCCACACTTGAAATGTATGTTTCTACACCCTACACTCACAGTTAAGCTAAATATGTTATGCAGGCATCAGTTTATGCCTGGAATACATCAGAAGAATGAATGGAGACATGTACACTACTTCCGCACATTCTTTTGACTCTTGTGATTGTTTAGCTGTGTAGTTTCTCATACTGCATCCTGTTTATTACAAAGTGCTGCTTGGATGAACCCAAAGTTGATAGAATTTTTATTTTTACTTTTATTATTTTAGCATTCTTGCTTGATTTCAGTCTGATTTCCACTCACAGCCTTTATTGTACACAGCCTTTATTGTACACACTTCCAGCTCCTCGGTCATACTTTTTAGATGGATCAATTTGCCTTGCATACAATTAACATTTTGTCATTTTCTATTATTAGTCTGCCTCCTACTTGATCATTTTTGATTTTACACTCACTTTTTGTTTCTTGTCAGTGAATCTTGTAAACTCACAAGACTTGCACGTTATGCTTAAATCAGTTTGCTAAAGAAATTAAGCCCTGCCCCCAGCATGCGCTGAAGACATAATAGGGGAGACATAGGAGACATTGTCCATGCCTCAAAAACAGGAAGCAAAAGAGAGTTTTCTGTAAACAAAAATCTTGTATAATGAGATAGGCTCAAATGGAGAGGACAAGAAACAGCTGTATAAATGATCAACCTGCCAAACATTAATGGGTGCATGTATCACAAAAGCTGGAAATAAACATCTAAAAAGATGGCATATAGAATAGGTGGGAATAATGCCCTCTTATCATAATGGCAATACTTTCCATATCTTGGAAAGCGAATGGTTTTACAGGTATTGACAGAAAGAAAGAGTATTGAATTATATTAAGAAATGCAGAGTGCAAATAGCAATGCTCCAGGAGACTGATTTAGAAAGAACTGAATATGTGAATTTGATAAAAGCATTTCAGGATGAGTATCCGGGACAAAGGAAAAGAGAAATACTTATACTAATTGCTAGAGGAGCTTCAGCAGTGATGGAAGAGAGAACAAAAAAGAGAATGGTAGTTTTGTCGTAGTCAGGGGTACTGGCAAAGGAGGAGGATTATACTGGCATGTATTTATGTTCTGCCTAACACTGCTGTTATGGAGCTTAAAAAAATTGAGAAATTATTAGCATTCAGCAGGGAATATTACTTATAGGTTGGGACTCTAATTTGCTTTACAACAGTGAGGATGTATGGGGGGGGCATAGAAGGGAAATATAACAAAAGAGGGTAGATGTCTGAATAAATTTCTGAAATTATGTGGTATGGAACACACAAGTTCAATAGTAGGAACTCTGAGAGAACTTGCAAGTTGCTCCCCAAGGTGCACTAAATGAGCTAGACTACACAGAAATTATATTTTACAGGAACATTTGCATTTAATTGAGAGCTGTGACACTCCTCCAATAACTATTCCAGACAGTGTGCCAATAATAACAGATAAAAATGAAGGGCAAGTAAAAAAAAAAAAAAAAAAAAAAAAAAAAACACAAATGACACACTCTTCTCCATGTACCTGTTAAAAAGAGAAGAATTTAAGGAATGGGTAGTGGAAATTATTCAGGTGTTATTGGGGACTATATAAAGTTCTTCAGATGTAATAGCTAGTGAGAGGAATAAAACAAAAGTGAAGTTTAAAAATAGGGTAGAAATAAAAGAAAAAGATGTGGTTAAGAAGTAATGGAAGTTAAAGTATTGTAGAATAAGGGGAATCTCACAGAAGGATCAACTGCAGAGTGCTGAAGAGGAAATAAGAGAGTACTTTGATGTGCACAAGTTTAAAAAGAATGCTATTAACTGTTTTTGATGACTCCAGAGCACGAACATTTAGCACGCCAACATAGGCAGCAGAAAGTAGAAAGGTTGTTGCCAAACTTAGAGAGCTTATAATGAGAAAAATAAGCATAGATCCTGAAGAGGTGTTAAAGATAATTTGGAAATTTTATGAAAATTTGTATAAAGCAGAATAATGTGGAAATCAAAAAGAAGCACAAATGGAATTATTTATTGAAGACTTAAACATGCCAAGGTTAAAAGTAGATGATGCTCAACAAGGAAACGAGATAACAGTGATGTATAACCAATATGCAGGAAAGTCTCCAGGCATAGATGGTATTCCAGTGGAAGTTTGGAAGCTAGGAGGGAAGAAAGTGACTGGAAGGTTTTGTTTAATAGTATTTTAAAAGGAGGGAAGCGCCATCATCATGGAAAAAAAATATATGGTGGCTGTAATACCTAAAGACAGTAAAGACCAATCAGATCCAGCTACATGTAGGCCCATTTTAATTTTAAAACATTATTTGTAAAGTGTTTGTGTATAATGGCTAAAAGAATGGGAAAGGTGTTGCCAAAATTGATAGATATGGATCATTGTGGTTTTGTGGAGAGGAGGCAAACATTTGACAACATTAATAGAATGGTGATGATCCTGAGGGAAGCAGAATGTAAGGAAATACTACTGTTGGTGGGTTTTGATGCAGAGGAAGCATTCAACATAATAAGTTGGGATTTTAGGAGTAGGGCAGTGGGAGCATTTGCATTTTCTGATGCAATAATAAGGTTAATTAGGAGGATATATGTTGTATTGGCGGCAATAATCTAAGTGGGGAGGTTCCAGTCTCATAAGTTGTGTCTGAACAGAGGAAACCAGGTAGGGATGTTCTCTTTCCCCTTTGCTGTTAACAATACATTTAGAAACATTGGCAAAGAAAATAAGGGGATTGGAAATTCAAGGATATGTTTGGTATGGTAATCAAGAAAAGTTGGCTTTACTTACTTTATTTATTTATTTATTTATTTATTTATTTTACTTACTAACTTACTTACTTTTATTTATTTATTTATTTGCTTACTTACTTACATTTGTTTACCGGGATAGTCCACTGGGCCAAGGTGAACTTATTTTCAATGGAGGCTCTGGGAGAAAAGCTCCATAAACATAGTATTACACAGTACATATGTAGTATATTACGTGAAACATAAACGTGAAGCTTAGTACAAATTTAATACAGCACCATACAGTTGGGAACTAAAGATGGTACAATCTTATCAATATACAGTAGTACCTGTCAGACCACATGCATGTACAGCATAGTACAAAGAACCATATGTGGAGAACCAGAAGGTAGTACCATCTGAGAACCAATTGTAGATCTATACAAAAGCAATCCAGACTAATGTGCAGCACGTGAAACGTACAGTAGTTTGCTACAAAAACCCAGTGCAAGCTAAAGACTATGTATTTTGAAGCACGGTATTATTTTGTGCCTGATAAATCCAGAAAAGTACATCTCAATGTTGTGGAATGTTCTGAGATGGTTTAAAGTTTTTTTCAGTCTATAAAATTAATGAAGATAAAAAAAGGCCATAGCTATAAACTATGTACCCACACATGAATTGTTTTGGCTGTACCCTTATTTACGAGGACATGTTAAAATGAAGTGTTATGGCAGCTAAGGATGTGTGGAAAGAGACTAAACAAAAATAATATAAAAACTGGAAGCTCTTTTCTATGGATAATGGATAGCAAGATACCAGCACTAAATTATTCTTTTTAGTTTTATACAAAAGTCAGACTTATTTTTATCAACCAGAGGAGAAGTTGTGGATAGTAATTAATAGAATTGAATGATTTTTTTCTGATAGGGGAAGAGGGCAAGAGTCAAATGGAATAAACTGATCCTTCCAGTAGAACAAGGTGGCTTAGGATTACCTGATTTGAATTAATATTTTAGAGCTACACAGTTAAGGCTGTTATACATAACACAAGCAGAAAACTACATTTACAGGTGGAAAGGGATGATGATGAAGTAGGGTGGAAATTCAAGAAATAAGGAGAGTGTGGGATTTTGGAAGCAGATCCTTTAGGAGAATAACAGTTATACAGATTATTGTATTCATAAAGTAGCAGAAAATATTGTAAAAACTAAGCCAACACTAGAACGGAGAAAGCGGATTCTGCCGATAGGGATAACTGTAATTAGGAGTGTAGAGAATAGGCAGGAGGAGGCTGGCAGAGAAACAAAGGGATTGGAAACAACTAATTAGACAGGGAAAGGTTAATAGAATGGGAAGAGGCCAAGAAGAAATTAGGACTGTAGGCTAGAGAGTGCCTTCCCTATTAGGGATTCATTTTATAGTATAGGCAAAGAAGAGTACTCCATATAATTGAATGTTCATAATCTCAAATGTCTTTAACATGGGCAGCAGTGATCATAATTCATTTTTTTCATGCAAGAATGTGCCTGGGGGATTGGGGAGCTTTGCCCTTTCCCCAGTGTAGAGCAATCTTTGTGTTTGGTATATATAATTAGCAGGGGGTGTGGGGGGCAAAAACATAAGTGTTTTGTTGTTGCATTGTTTTGGCTTTTTAATCTTTCAGGATTAATCGTTAGCTGTTCCGTGTTTGTGTACTTCAGTGTTTTCATAGTACACCCAGGCAAAGAGAAAGGATAGGTGTATCCTAAGGGAAAGACCTGCAGTGGTGGAGTTTTTTGTTGAATCTACAACAGGATCTTCTATTAAAAAAAGGTATAATTAGTAGGGCATATAAATTATTTCACAGTAATTGTAGGACACTGTCAGAAGAGGCTAGAAAAGATTGGCTAGAGAGATTGGATAAGCAGTTCACAAAGAAACAATGGGAAGAATTGCGTACAGCTCCCAAATATGCAACAAAGTGTAGAAGATTTAGGATTTTTGCTTGAAAGTGCTTGCATAGATATTTTTATATTCTAAGCAGACTCCAAAGAATTTTTCCTCGGGTAGATGTCAAATGTTGGAGGGATGATGGGGAAGAAAGTGGTAACCAAGAACGTATGTTTGGGTGCGTAATGTGTTGGCAGACTCTAAAAATTCCATGCAGTGTACTCTGTCAGAAATGGGCGGCCGCGGTGGTGCAGCGGTTAGTGTTGCTACCTCACAGCAAGAGGCTCTCTGGTTCGATCCTTGGCTAGGGTGCCTTCTGTGCGGAGTATGCATGTCCTCCCTGTGGTCCCGTGAGTTTCCTCAGGGATGCGAGAGGAAACTGGAGCACCCGAAGACATCCTCTAGGTGGATTAGACACTCTAAATTAGCCCTAACCGTGAGTGCGTGCATGCGTGTGTGCCTTATGCGGAAGGTTGGGTGCCGGGCTGACAACTCGACACAGTAAAACTCCACTGCCAATCATGAGTGGACAGGTGATCCGCTGTGGCAACCCCTAACCAGGAAAAGCCGAAAGAAGTAGTACTCTGTCAGAAATACTGGGTGAGCAAATGAGTGTAACTAAGGAAATTATTATCATTAGTATTATTCTAGTTTTTTAAGCCAGGATACATGACCTGAATTGCCTAGACATTGTAAGGCCTTGTTAAGTTTAATTCTGGTGGCTGCCATAAAAGCAATTACTAGAAAATGGAAATCTGCATCTAAACCAATCATATTCAAAGTAGTGAATTTTGTAACCGAGATAAAAGACCTGAAAGTGGGATTTTAGAAAAGGGTAGGAACAAATTTACATAGAAAAATAAAAATATAAGTAAAAAAGATTTTTTAATAAAGAATGCTTTTTATTCAGTCGCTCTAAAAAGTAAAAAATAAGGAAGAAGATTGAAAACTTTACAAAAGAAATGCAGACAAGCCGATTTCAGAAGAGCATTTGAGGCTGGTTTTGCTGATTTCTAGTAATGAGGTACCAGAAGTTAGTAGCAGGAATCAACAAAACCAACCTGTAATGCTTTTCTTAAATCGGCTTGTCTGTGTTTCTTTTGCAAGGTTTTCAGGCTTCTTCCTTATTTTTTACTTTAAAAACTTTTTTTTTTTTTTCTTATTTATTACTTTATAGTTTTTAGTACTCTAAATATTTATTGACTGAGTAGTTGAGGAATGTTGGGAATACGGCAGTGCATGTATCACCTACACCCAGTAGGAAGGAAGGAATCATTATGCAATAGAGTACGTCAGCACCATGAACAACTCAGTGCATCGAGGAACAATGAGTAGAAAGCATTTTTTTTTTTTTTTTTACTTTTCAGTTTTTAAGTAAATCCATCCATCCTCAACCCTTTTCCCATTTTGTACATGGGTCAGGGTATCACTTAAGCAGTGACAATCATCTCGAGGCAAGGTTTACACTGCCGGGTGGCTAGCCCTGCCACAGTAGTTCATTCGCACCACTCACACGCACACGCACACGCACACACACACACACACACACACACACACACACACACACACACACACACACACACACACACCTACAGCCAATTTAGAGTGTCCAATCCACCTACTTCATGCCTTTGGAGTGTGGGAGGAAATCGGAGCACCCGAAGGAAACACATGTGACCGCAGGGAGGACATGTAGACTCTGCACAGAAGGCACCCCAGCTGAGAATTGAACCGGAGAACCTCTTGCTGTGAGGTGACGACGCCAACTGCTGCATCACACCGACCACCCTTTTTGAGTAAAATACAACCGTAATTGTGACTTCAGCACCCTACACAGCTCAGTGGAAGATAGAGCCACAAAGCCAATTTCTTGCATGCAAATCTTGTTTTGGAGGAGGAATAAGGTTTAAGGAAAAGTAGGAATTGACCAATTTATGTAGTGTTGGATTGATTAAATTGTACAAAAGAGTATATGCAATGTATAATGTTTGTAACTGTGAACATGTTAATACGGTTTGTTTTCTTTTATTTAAATGTAAGTTTGCCTGTGTCACAAGTGATAATTCAATAAAAGAGTTTGGGGAAAAAAAAAAAAAAAAAAAAAACAGGAAGTAAAAGAATTTGTACTCCGGAATACAGAGATATTCTCAGAGTTGCTTGGTAGAACCACTTTAATCCAGCACAATTTATAAACTGTGCTTGGTGAAAAAGTACATTTTATACCACACCTTATACCAGAATTTCAACACCAGTTAGTTAGGGAAGAGGTACATAAATTAAAACGTAGGGTTGAAGAAGAATCCCAGAGTGAGTGGAATAGTCCCATTCTACTGATTTTAGTCTTGATGGGTCTGTAGGTTTTGCAACAAGTTCAGAAACTTAAAGGGCATATCTTAATTTAATTCCTTTTCCAGGGCCCATGTGGTCTATTTGATTGAAATGTTGAGCAAGGCTAGCTTTCTCTCTCTACTGGACCTAACCAAAGGCTGCTGACAAATTCCATTAGCCCTTGAAACTAAGGAAAAGATGACATTTCCTACACTGGATGAACTATTTCACTATAGGGTCCTGCCTTTTGGTCTCTGCAGAATACCCTCAACATTCCAACAGTCAATAGACAAGATTCTAAGAGTCTGTACCAGGTATGCCATATCCTGGATGATGCCATAATATTCTGTGAAGGCTGAGCCTTCTCCGTGGCATCCGTGTCATTTTAGATTCCCTGCAGCAAGTTGGACTGGCCACTAATCTAGTTAAGTTTATGTTGGGTATGACAAAAGCCTGCCATGCCATTTGGGCTACGTCAAGGGATTATGAAACCACAGGCTGAAAAAGTTGAGACCGTATAAGTATATGTATGGGTATGTTTGTGTATGTGTGTTTCTGTCCATCTCTTTCTTTGGGTGTTTGTATTATAAACATAAGCAGGTACCACTCACTGGAGCACATATGCATGAATGGTCAAAGTAAATCTCTCAAATACTGATAGAAATGGCAGTTCCTTGAACTTTTTGTAAAACTACATGGTTATCACAGTTCAGGAGACATAGTTCTCCAAGTTAATTTAAATTAATTTAGTCATTTGTGTATCTGTGGTATACATTTCCTGCTTTGTTTATGTTAAGCAAAACTTTGCCAGTTTTTATTTAGTAAGTTATGCACCTGTTTAGTTGTGATTGCATTACTAACCTGACTCTATCTTAACCTCTACCCCTGTTGTTGCTCTATTTATTTTTATAGTGTTCCTGCTTGTCTTTTTTCTGTTCATTTACTTGTCTTTTGTTTGTGTTTTACTTTGTGGCAAATTTTGCACTGCCATCATGTAGAGATACAGGTCTGGCCACCTTTGTTTGTTTTCATGCTGCTGTTGATTTTAACATGTGTCTACTGTATTTTGTATCTCTGCTTTCTTGCATCACACGTTATCTTTATGATAGACATCAGATGTCATGCTTGTAGTGTATTCCTAGAGCTCCTTCCTTTTCTTTACTATTGTTATATACACCTCCCTCACTAGTCAATTGAAGATGTGCTGTTCTGTTTTTTTAGATGTCAGCCTAACTTCACATGTGCAGTATGACCTTCACATGTTTCTGGTGCATTGTTGCTGTTCACTACCTGGTGGCTGTGTATGCTGGTGGCCTTCGTTTTATGAAATGTGGTACTGCATATCTGAGTTTGCTAGGTTCTTGGGATGGAACATCTTTTAGTGTTTTGACATGTGGTCTGCAGTTTGGTAGATGCAGTTACATAAGACTTTGTGCTGCTTTTAGCAGCATTTGCACATGTTGCATCTGTGTCATTACTGTCTGTCTATATAGGTACATAGTAGTTTGGCAGTGTTGAGTGTCAGGTGAGCAATACTACACACTTGACTGAATCTTGCATTATTCGAATGTGGTCACTGTGTGGAGGAAAATCTCCTTCAAAATGCAGTCTTCCTCCTAGATGCAGTGACTGGGGGGTCAAGAGTACAGTCTTCTGCATGAGTGGTGATAAGAGGCTGGGCCAAGCATCTTTATTTTGCATGACTTGTTGATCATACGTGTACAGTAGTAGAAAGAAAACAAACCATAACATTTCCTTTTATTTTCATGAAGAGTACCATCTAACCATTTTTATTCACTCAATGTTGTATACCTTGCTTAATTCTTACCTTCCCTTAAACTTCACCCTTCATCCTGTACACTATTATGCATGTATTCCTCCAAAGTCTGTTTATTTCTATATAATTTGCTGCTTCTGTTTTTTCCTTTTCCAGTTATTTTCCCTCCTTTTATAGTATTCATTACTTCAGATACAGTTGGTTTTGATTTTGATTTCAACTTGCCAAATTCCAAAAAAAAAAATCATTTTATATAAATATATATATATGTATATATATATATATGTGTATATATATATATATATATATATATATATATATATATATATATATATATATATATATATATATATGATGTGTGTGTATTTATATGCATCCACTTAGTTAGCTGACTTGTTCTATCACACTTGAAGAAAAAAATCTCAGAAGTATGCTTGGATTTTGAAGTACCAATCCAAACACTTTTATAAGCAAAAATCCTAAACCCTTTGGGCTTCATTGCATTCTTGGGAGCCATACAGATGCCTATCCATTGTTCCATTGTACAGTGCCTTTCCATTCTCTCTTCCTCATCTTTTCTAACCTCCTCTGATTGATTCTTATGGTTATCATGCAATATCTTATATGCCCTGCCAGTTATCCCTTTTAATAGCAACATCTGTTCTAGACTCAACTAAAAACACTACCAGAGTCTATCCTTCTTTAGCAATCTCTTGTCCCTTTCTGTTTGTTTATACTTGGTTATCAATCCCTGGTATGGAAGGTAGCCTCTAACCTTCAGTCTAGACATGTGATGTTATGTTGTCCCATCTCGCCTTCATTCTTGCTGGTTGGGTTCGGAGCCGAAACTTGGCTCTGACTCTGCTGTATACCAAAGCTCGAGAGGTTCTACTGGCTTGAGGCCAAGTCCTATCCCATGGTGCTTAGTGGCTGTTCCGCTTGAAGCTTCAGGATTGTCTTCACTGGCTCAGGCTTGTAAAATTTTCATATTTTGTACCTTAATACTGGTAATCTTCTAAATACTTTTAGTCTTATAGTCCTAGCATTTGTGCTAATTATTTCTTATCCTTGGTAATCCTTTCCCTTGCAGCTGTTTTTTTTTTTCTTTGGCCTTGTCTCTTCAAGAATCTGTTTTAGTTAGAGGATTCTTGTCCCTTTCTCTCCCCTCTTAGGAGTCACTGTTTAAGTTAGATGCATCTCCTCGGGTTGGAGGAGATGGTCCTTTAACATGGAGACTTCTCCTCCTCCTTTTCCTTCCTCTTCTCATAAAAAAAATCTTCCTGTCTTGCTACCTTTCTGTTACCATTACTGTGTTAATTTTTATATTTGTTGTTTACGGTTATAGTGTCTTCCTTACAGTAGATATGTCAAAAGAACCAACTAAGGAATATAAATCAGGATTTAAAAAGTGCTATTCCTGCACTCAAAAAATATCCCATAACTGACTGACACACTAGTTGTGTGTACTGTCTCGGACCAGTCCATCTCCAAGATTCCTGCTCCATCTGTCACAGTTTTAACCCCAGGGTCTTACAGGAGAGGTAAAACCAGCTCATTTTAAGGAGCTTATTGAAAGTGAATGAAAGGCAGTCAGACTTCCAAATTGGATACATCTAAAATCATATTTAACTGGATGTAACTAATGCCCTAGCAAGACATGTTAACTGTCATAACAGAGTTAAAGTGGATTTTAGTTTTACTGGTATTGATTCAAATGCAGACAAGGGATGGGATGCAGAAGTGGATTTAAACTGGAAAGAATATGCTTGGCAAGTGAGGCTAAACACAGGTGCAGATCCAGGTATGAATGATATGGAAAACAAACAATGTTATGTAAGAAAGGGTTAAAACACTGCTAATGTTTTGGGACATGTGACTTGAACTAACTATAAATGTGAATTTTGAATGTGTGACAACCAGGTCTGAAGAAGTTCTTGTGAATTAAAGTGCTTACCAGTTGTTTTTTTGGTTTAATAAATTTTGAGTGTTTTATTGTCATTCGAACTGCGTATTGGATTTATACATTTACAATTGGAACTGTGGAGATTTATTTGGATTTTAAGCTTTAAGGGAAAGCAAGTAAATGAAAAAGAATATTGAACATTCTAAGGCCTTTTTTTCTAGTAAACGATGTCTAGTTCTCATGTCTTTAGGAGACAATCTGATAGAGAAGTGGCTTGGAGAAAATGTTTTCTGAAAGGATTCAAATGTTTTCCCAGCTGAGAGAGCTATAAAGATAAGACAAAGCCAGATGGCACTTAGTAGAAGCACAGGCTGTACCATGTGTTTTAGCATGGATGACCTTTCTCTTAGGTTATCGTGTGTGTGTGTGTGTTTGGAACATTGCTTCTATCAGAAGGGTAATAAGTTAATATTTGAATATGTACATAATTTTGTGTGTTAAGTTAGTAGGTTTTAGGGGGGTTATGGGGTGTGTTTGCATTTTTGTTTGAGGGCTTTCAATAAAACAAAAAGTTTTGTAAGATGTGACAAAGCCTCAAGTGGAGATGACAAGAAACAACTGAATAAAAGATTAACCTGACAAACAGTATATGCACATAACCCAAAAGCTGAACTAGATATTTAACAAAAAAGTTGTAATGTTTTTAAGGATTGGTTGGTTTAACAGATAAATACAAAGAAGAAAGTGTAGAGTGAAAATAGTTATGATACAGGAGACACACTTGGAAAGACTTGAGCATGTGAATTTGATAAAGGTTTTCAGGATGGTTATTCAGCGGAATACCTGGGGCAAAGGAAGCGAGAAGTACTTATATTAATTGCAAAAGGAGTTCCAGTAGTGATAGAGGATTAAAATATAATAATGGGATTAAAATATAATAATGGTAGATTTCTAGTATTAAGGGGCTACTTGCAAGGGAGTACAATTACACTATTATGTATTTACATTACACTGAAAACTGCTGTAATGGAGCTTAAGAAAATTTTGGGAAAAATAATCGGCTTTCAGCAATGAATATTACTTACAGATGGGGACTGGAATTTGATTTGGAACCGTGAAGATGTGTCTGGAAGGGCCCAGAAGGGAAAATATAACAAAGGAGGTTAGATTTTTGAAGAAATTTATGAAAGTATGTGGCAAGGAAGCTGTGAATTCAGTACTAGGAGTTTGGAGTGAATCTACATATTCCCAGAAATGAAAAAACTGGGCAAGGCTAGACAGAATTTTTTATTTTTTTTTTTATTTCTTTTTATTGACTTTTAGTTATATCATAACAAATCATACAAAACTATAAGACAATATAAAATATACAAACAGAAGTCACTCTACAATAAACTAACTATATACAGAACCCATCTATGCGAGGTCCCTAAAAAGAAGGTTTAAATGCAGTGTATTTAGTGTATTTATGTTAGTATAAACTCATACACCATTCTCCATGTATCCCTCTGTGTAGGATTTAGCCTCATGGAATACCATAAATATTTGTGAGCAGAAATATGCTTCCCAGCAATCTTTTGGAGTCCTTCCCAAGAAAGAGTCGATCTATCCTTCCAATTTAAGGTGATATAGTATTTTATCAGCATAAAATACGTTATAAGAAAGTGTATATTCTTAATATCCTTCCCTTCCGGGGGTATATGGAGGAGGGCAAATTGCCAAGAGAGCGTAGATTTTTCATAGCCCATTATTTCTAGTTTGACTCTGAGGGCACACCAAAGCCTGTATGAGCATTTGCAACTCCAAAAGATGTGAATGATATCTGCTTCCATCGTAGGGCAGAATTGGCAAAAAGGAGGGATTTCATTGTACATCTTGTTTAGTAAAGCTGGGGTATAGTATGCGTTATTTATTATTATAAGTTGGGTATATCTGAACTTTAGCAGGGGAATAGCTTTGGAAAATTTCCGAATGGCTTGGGCAATGGACTCAGAGGAAATCGAGGGATCTTGTTTTATCCAAAAATCAGAATGGATAGCATCTTTCGAGCATCTGATTGCAGAGATTAGTTTATAAGCATGAGAGACCATTTTCTTTTTACGAGTTAGAAGCTTCCATAATACCTTACATAATTCCATTTGGTATTCATGAATGTCAATATCTATCCAAAATCTACTACAAATGTCTTTTAATTGTCTTTTAATTGTCTAATCATGATGGTGTACTTGAGCGGAAGCTTAAGTTTATTTCTGATGGAAGACGTATCATCCATCTTTAGTGAAAAGTCAAGAACGGTTTTACTTTTGATCAGGGGGAATGGATTCAAATTAATCAAATTTTCGTTTAGTTTAATGTTAGGATTAAGGTGTAAAGGTTGGAGAAGAAGAAAAGGTAAATGTAGATTTAGGGATTTAAACAGGTTTTGCGTACATTTGATTTGGGACCATAGGTCATTTTGAATTTTATACTTTCTTTTGGTTGTGATGTCTAAAAAAGGAAGTGCCGTGGGATTAATGGAAAGCGTTTTGATATAATTGTGATAAAGCTTGACCCAAGATGGACTCCAGGCATTTAATTCTTCTCTGAAAGTGGCAATGTTAATTATTCTACTGCTTCTATTTATTTCATACATTAGTCTAAAATCTGGAAGACCTAGACCACCTTTATCCTTAGGGTAAACCAGTTTTTGATAGCTTATTCTGATGGGTCTCGGGTGCCATATAAATTTTGAGAGAGATGTGTGTATATTATTAAATATTTTATTATGTATCAGAGTGTTGGTAGCATTCAGGACGTATAGCAGTCTCGGTAGAATATTCATTTTGATAATGGCTACTCTCGAGAAAACCGGCAGTTTTAGTTGAATCCATCTTTCTAGGTCTTTTTGTATCAAGCTCCAACACCTCGATATCCCCTCATGTTGTTGCATATTTCCATCTGTCTTAAAGGATATTCCTAGGTATTGTAGGTGGTCGTTAACTTTTATATTAGGTTGGGATCTTTCACTAGGTAATTGCGAGTAAATGTTAATTGGGAAGATCGTTGTCTTATCTATATTCACTTTATAGTTTGAGAATTTGGAAAAAGTTTGTAAGGCATTATTAATTTTGTTAATATCAGAGTTGGGAAGGGAATAGTAAATATTCAAATCATCCACTTATGCAGATAGGGGTATTTTGGTATTAAATAACCTTGGAATATAATGGAATGTTCTCTGTTTAATTAGTAAAAGCAGAGGTTCTGTATAAAGGTTGAATAAAAGTGGCGATAAGGGGCATCCCTGCCTAATCCCATTATTCATCACTATCCTCTTTGAGCTAAGCTTGTTTATTTGTAAAGTAGTATATGCATTTTTATAAAGAGTGTTAAGAATGTGGATAAACTGTGCTGGGAATTTAAATCTTTGTAAAACAGAGATCAAGAATTTTTTGTTTATTCTGTCGAATGCTTTGGATGCATCAATAGCGAGGGCGTAAATGGGGGTATGATTAATCAGCGATAAAGAAGACATAGCATTTAGGGTGAGGGTCTGGTCGAATGTTTGTCTGTGGTTTATGAACCCTGATTGTTCTGGAGAGATGATTTTATTAATCACAGATTTCAATCTATTTGCTAAAATTGCTGCCAAAATCTTAATGTCTATATTAATAATAGAGATGGGTCTATAGTTATTAGGATTGGAATTGTCTTTATTCGGTTTGGGAATTAGAATAGTTCTAGATGCATTTAAGTGGGGGTTGCAAACATCCTTCTGAATAATGAAGTTAAAAAGGTGGCATAGAATGGTTGTTAGTTTATGACTAAAGGCTTTATAAAATTCGGCTGTGAAGCCATCTGGTCCTCGTGCTTTATTATTTTTAAGGTTATTGATCGCTGACGTAGTATCCCTTTGATTGATCTCGGCCGCCAATAAAGATTGATGTTGTTCTTCTATATTTGGTATTGTTAGTTTGTCGAGGAATAGGTTTAGTTCATGTTCGTCTATAATACTAGGGGTGGGGTTGTATACTTCTTCATACATCTCTTCAAATACTTTTATTATGTCTTGTGTATTACAGATATATTTTTGATGAACCTTAATTTTTGAAATAGGGGGTGAGTTATTATGTTGGTTAATTAATCTCGCTAAAAACCTAGAAGGAAGCTGAGCCCAGTGTGAGTAATTAGCCAAGGTTTTGATTTCGTGGAATGATAGGTTTTCAGCCTGTAGGGATACTAGTTGTATCTGTAGTTGGTTAATCTCTCTCTAATTCCAATGAGTATTTTTTTTGAATTTGCGTTTCTAGGGATTTTAATTCTTCCTGTATATTCCTTTCTTTAGATATATAATTATTTCTGTAATAGGCGGATTTATTGATTAATACCCCTCTGATCAGAACTTTGGTGGTAGCCCATGAAATATCAAACGGGGTGTTGGTGTCTTTAATGGCAAGCATACATTGGTCTAATAATGTATCAATTTCTTTCTTAATATCAGTCTTACCTAGTAGATTAGGGTTAAGTTTCCAAAATCTCAACAGATTATTTGGGGGGATAGAGCGGGATCGATCTATAGTTAGAGTAATCTTTGAGTGATCAGAAAGTGATCTCGGTTCGATGCGGACAGTGGATGTAAATTTCCGAAATATGTCGGAAATTAGAAAAAAGTCCAGCCTGGACCAGGACTTGTGACACTGAGAAAAAGGTATATCCTTCATTATTCAGATTGTCAGAGTTACTACGGTAGGGGTCAAATAGATTAAAATCATTTTTAAATTCCGAAATAGCGGAGGAGGCCTGTGAATTATAAGAGGTTAGGTTATTAGATATGTCTAGAGTTGGATCCTGGATAGAGTTCCAATCTCCCCCTATTATAAAGTAGTGTCCTGGGAAGTTATGAAGAATGTTGTATAGGTTCATTATAAATTTGTGTTGGAGCATACAGGGGGCATATAAGTTTAAGACCATGATAGGTTTATCCAAGTTGTCTGTTTTAGTTACAAAGTAGCACCATCGTCCCTCAGGGTCCGAGTCTTGTTTTAAGATAGTGTGATAAAAGGAGTTTTTAATAATGATAGCTACTCCTACTTTATTAGTACTATTCCCCGCTGCTATAATATCCTTGATCCATTTTTTATTATTTATAGTGTTCCACTGTTCTTTTAACAAGTGCGTTTCTTGTAACAAAATGCAGTCTAAATTGGTTTTGAATACCAGATGAAGGATTAATTTTCTTTTGCTATCAGATTGTAAGCCTTTGACATTCCATGATGCTATCTTCCACATAACAATCTTAACATTTGTAGGAAACAGTAGAGGTTAGTCCTATCCATGATATAAAAGTTTAGTACAGAGGGCATAAAAAAGAACATTCTATTATTCAGCAATAGATGGGTGACTCCTCCAGTGTTCATCCAGTGCCTAACCACGTCCTCTTTCTTCCTGGAAGAGGCTGGAATACATATATCATTTGAACGAGTTTCAGTCAGTACAAATAACATTTTTCCAACTACCAGGATAAAACACATGTATAATACAAGCAATATGTATCCCAGCTTACTGAGCTCAATTGTGCAATGGCAAGAGAGCTAAACTGTCTCTAGCAACAATACTGACCAACTCATTGAGAGCAAAACTTAAATGTAAAAAGATACTACAACTTTTTGTTTATACAGGATAGTAAGACTTCCTAGATTTATTTAATATGTTCAGAAACCTGTTGGTATTGACCCAAGTTTTGTTTCCCCATGAGACAGGCGCTTTTGATCAAATCAGTCTTGTGGGTACAGGTCTACATAAAATATATGTTCCTATATATCTCTATTCTGTTCTAGCTTACTTAAGGCTACACGCAAAGGCTAGACAGAATTTACATTTCACAAGAACCTGTACATTTCATTGAAGGTCTTGATATGCACCCAAAAACTATACATTTCAGATCATGAGCCAATCAGATCATGAGTCAGTAATGAGTAAAATAAAAACACAGGGTAAGGAAAAAAAATGAGACACTGGCGCATTGTCGCCCAACTGTAGAACAAACAGGAATTTAAGGAATGGGTAGTGGAAATTATGCAGGAGCTATTAGAGAAGATAGACATTTCTTCTGAAAATATAGCTAGGGAGTGGGCTAAATTAAAGTGTAGTTTAAAAATAGGATGGACATAAAAGAAAGGGAGCTATGGTAAAGAATTATTATTTAGAGGGACTAACAAATGCTAAAGTGTTGCAAAATAGGGACAGTTTCACAGAACAAGAAGAAGAGCAACTGTAGAACACTGAACAGAAAATAAAGGATTACCTCGATAATCTGCATGAATTTAGAAAGATTGGTGTTGAGCAACTGTTTTATGATATTAACTCTAGAGTACAAAAATGTTTAGCACAACAACTCGGGCACCAGAAAGTAGTCACCAAGCTTAGGGAGCCTATAACAAGGAAGATAACAAGGGATTATGTCAAAGTATTAAAAATATTTCAGAAATTCTGTGAAAATGTGTATAAAGCAGAGAAATATGGAAATCAAGAGGAGGTACAAATGGTAATGTTTATGGAAGAATGAAATATGCCAAGGTTACAGGTAGTTGAGGCTCAATTACTAACGGTTAGGACAGGAGGAGGTGAAATAAAAATGGTGATTTATAACAAATCAACACGAAAGTCCCCAGGAGGGAAAAACGGATAAAGATCTGGAAGGTTTTGTTTAACAGCATTTTAAGAGGAGAAGTACTAACATCCGGGAAGAAAGCTGTGGTTGCTGTAATACCTAAAGAGGGTAAAGATCCATCAGATGCAGCTTCATACAGGCCCATTGCAGTAGTAAACCGTGGATCTGATGTTCTTTTCTTTCTTCCTCACCGATGGGTTACAGATTCAATCCTCGGATCCTTTTCTGCCGCATTTTCCAGACTTCAGATAAGAGTCTTGAGCTCCTCCCTCTTCCCATACTAGACTACACTATCTCTAATTCCTCATATCTCATTTGCCACCAAATGTGACAGGATGGAAGAGTGTCAGGTCTCGAGCTGTAAGGACTTTAGTTTCTGTATCTTTTCTATTTTATGCAAGTTGTTCGTTTGTGGATAGTTCATTCCTCCTGCTTGATTGTTTGAATGTTCTTCATGGTTTTTCATTGATATTTCTTACCGTCTTTGTTTTGTTGGTGTCTTGTGGCTGCTCTCTAGTCCTTTGACAGGTTTGAGTGTCAGTGCTGGTGATATTTTGGTTGTGGATTCCCTTGTACCCATGTTCTTTCCTGTCTGTGTGCTCTGCTGTACCAGCTTGGTTCTTTTCTATCTCTTTGGCCTGGTTGTCTCTGAGTTGCATTTGGCTTTTTTTTTCTGCCCTCCTTGCTCTGACTGATAGTGCAGCTTGTTCCCTTCTTGTTTCCTGCTATAGCTTCCTGATCCAGGTTCTTCTATCGGTCAGGCCCCCTGATTTTTTGCAGCTAAACTGTGTATGACTCGGGTCAGTAGATATTAATACAAAATTTTTGTCATCTCCCTTAAGCCATCTTTAAACACATGCTGGATCGGATTCCTCTGTTGGGTGTACTTTTAGTTGGACAGAGCGTTTCCTTCTTATGCCTCAGATGGCTGCTGGATGCGAAGGGCTTGGCTGGTGACCTCCTCAGGCATTCCTCTCTCTGTCCACTCCTCATCATCTCAGCCTTGGAAGGAGTTTGGTAATAATTTTCTACTTCCCATTGAAATTTTACTTTGTTAGCTGCAGCTTGTGGATGTGCCACCACTGGGATTTCTCTTCCTTTGTGCCTTGTGCACCTTGCAATTGGGAGCAGCTGCTAAGGTTTGGAAGCTGTGGAGTTGGTGTTTGCTGCACAGACACAAGGTGCAGAATTTTGGGTCTTAAAGTCCTGTTGAATCTCTTTTTGGTTTTCTTTTGGAGATTCCTTGGTTGCTTTCTTGCTTGTGGTATGTTTGGTGAAGCCATGGAGGAATTTGGACATTGGAGCGACTTGCCTTCTGTGCAGCTGTACCTCACAAATGGTTCCTTTATGGGCTCAACTCCCCAAAAAAAAATGGAACCACCTTTTTGGATTTTTTCAGATCCCTCGCCCCCGAATTTGTAGTTCATGGCACTACCTTCAGATCCCAGGTTCTCCTCTGATCTGAAGGGTAGGTATGATAAGTGTCCCAACTTCCTATCTCCATCATTGGATCCTAAGTCTGTGGATCTGACTGAATGGAGTTTCTTCATGGGAGTCATAAAATATAGACTTCCTCCTCTCAGATCTGGTCTGCTCAAATCTCCCCTGGGATCCGATTTAATGTTTGCATATGGCCAAAGTGTTCTCCTTAAATCAGAAGACCTCGCATCTGACAATATGGTAGGTCGCCCAGAAGCTGTTGAGCTGTCTTAGATCTGGAGCCTTCGGATACGGAGTTGTTGGGCTTATGATTTTCCTCTTTGATGCAAATTTCTAGAATCTGATGAGTAGCAGGTCGACTAGAGGAAACTGTAATGTTCTCGGATCCGGTGCCTTCGGATCTGGAACTCTCTGCTATCCGTGGCATCCTTCGGATCTGAGACATTCCTCGATCTTTTTCTTTCTCGTTTAAAAAAAAAAAAGTGAATCATAGTTAATGTATTCAGCCAAAATGCACAAAGCCATATATTATGGGGGGACAAAGTCCCAAAGAACGGGGCAATTATAAAATATTGCTCCTACTAATTTAGAAAGTTGATAAAATAACAGATGTTATGTAGTCCTATCTCGCCTACATTCTTACCCGTGAGTTTGGAGCCGAATATCGACTCGGACTCGGCCAACTTTTCTAGCTCGAAGTCTTTTATTGGCTGAGCTAAACAGGTATCCCATGGTGCACTGCTCCATATCCTCCTATCTCGTTTGCCGCTCGTATAGCTCGGACGTGGTCTCGCTTGGTTGTGGAGAAGTACCTTTTTTTCTTGTCTTGAAAAAGTTTTTGCTCATAAACAAAAAGCTATTTTCATAGCTATTGTCTTTATTGTCGTTTAAGGTTGTGACTGTGCGCTTGTTTTTTGTGGTATCCCGCTATCTGTTCCCTCAGGCTAGGCCCATTTTCAGTTAGAGGACCTAGTCCTTTTTCCGGTTGCTTATCTAGTGTGTGTGTACTGTTCATTAAACCGTTTAAGTTAGAGGTTTGGTCTGTTCCCTTACCTTGTGGTCATCAACCGTTTTAATTAGAGGTTTTTGACATTGCTTCTCCGGTGTGTGTATACGGTCACTGTTAATAACTGGTTCCCGCATTTTTTTGTGGTGTTGAGTGTCTGAGTTCTCGTCAGACTTTTTTGTTTTTGCGTTGTTGGTGTTGTGAAAGATGTCCAAAGATTTCAAGGAGCACAAACCTTCGGGTTTCAAAAAGTGCTCTAAATGTGGGTACAAAATGTCCATCACCTATGGACATTCCATTCATGTCTATTGCCTGGGAGCCATTCATCTGTAGGAGTCCTGCAGTTTTTGCCATGCATTCAATCCTAGAGTGCTCCAAGAGAGAAAGAATAAGCTGATTTTAAAGGGACTCTTGAAGCCCTCTTTTGAAGAGGCTGTGGATTCGTCTCCCAGTGCTAAGTCAAAATCTTCCAAGTCTAAAAAGAGATCTCCGGCTCCGTCAGCTTCATCGGAGCCTCCAGAGAAAGTCTCAAAAATTGCATCGACCTCCTCAGCTCCACTGTCCTCGGGGCCACAGGAAGTGACTGTGTTGACGGAACCGGTGTCAGCTCCAATTATATTGGAACCTCTTGGAGCTGATCACCCAGTCTTGGACCAGTTTCTCCTGAGAGGAGATCTCGATCTCCCTCCCTGTCCTCCAAATCCTCCAGGACCCTTTCGGATGTGGATGTTGATAGGGTGGCTCGAGGCTCCTCCAGTCACCGGCTTTGCCAAAATTATTTTTGGCTCTGGCTCAATCGGCTCCGGAGCCCATCCCAACCCCTTCTTCGATCATTCCTCCTCCGAGCGCATCTGTCTTCGGAGCCAGAGTGTTCAGTGCCGTGTGATGTTCCTAGGCCGGTTCCGATGGCCCCTTTGGCTCCATCGGTACTGACATCGGCTCCGACCCCATCGGCTCCGTCCTCTGTGTTCGGGACTCTGGATTCTTCGGTCGGGCCCGAGGGGGACATCTCTGGACTTATTTCGGTTCAGAGTCTCCCACTTGGTGCCTCAGCTCGGGGAACTCCGACTCCCGTCATGGCCTCTGAGGCTGGTCCTTGGATTCGGGGGGGGGCCTGCCTTCGAGGCTGTGCAGACTGTGCTGGCCAGATCGTCTGCTACATCAGGCGGGTCGGTCACTCTGTTCCCCACCACTCCGGTGAGAGCCTCTGATCACCACCTATCCATAGACAGCAGAGCACCAAGGCCTAGGGATACCCCCACAAGTGGTCCCCAGATTTTGAGGGCCCCTCAGAGTTCATGCCTGAGGAGCTCCCTAGAAAGAAAACGTGCAAGAGGAAGCACATAGACTCCCAGGATGAGTCCCTCACCTCTGATACTGACCTCGAGGAATCGGAGGGGTCCCCCAAGTCATCCTCTGATGTTTCCTTCTCCGACATCCTGGAGATACTGAAACAAAGCCCCTTCCGAGGAGGAGTCAGTGTTCCTTAAGGCTTTTGGTGCTCACCCCTCCACCTCCTGGTTGTCCCCACCCTTCGACGAGCTCCTTGATCTGACATGTCGAAGGGTGTGGGAAAACCCTGATTCTGTGGAGCCCGTGCCCAGGCGTCCCAACAAGTTTCTTTCCGCCCCCCATTGCAAGGAGTTTCTGTCCAAGGGAGTCCCTGTAGATGCCATGGTGGTGGAGGCAGCCACTCAGAAGGACGTAGCAGAGTCTTCTTCCCCCATCCATCCTCCTAACAAGGAGTCTAGGACCATGGACCGTTACAGGAAGCGTACCCTCTTATCAGCAACCTTTACCTTACGGTCGCTGAACTACCTGTCTCATTTCACTTGGCTCCAGAGAGATCTCCTCAAGGAGTTAGGAGATGCTCTTGTGGGTAACGTCCCTGAGGCGGTGGCCCAGAAGGTTAACGCCCAGGTGTCTACCCTCAATTCCATTGTCAACTCATCCATGCAGCTCATTTCATATGCAGCCGAGGGAGCGAGTAGGGCAGCAAGCTCAGGAGTCGCCCTTAGAAGGCAAGCCTGGCTGCGCCTGTGTCACTTTGCGGAGGCCTTCAAGTCTTCCTTCACTGATGCCCCCTTTGGTTCTTCTTTGTTCGGGACCAAAGTGAAAGACGCCCTCACCAGGTGCGAGCAAGAGGGAAAGACCCTCTCTGCCGTAGGGGTCCATTTTTTCCCTTCCTTCTAGGCTTTACCCCAAGGCTCAGCGGTGGGGGGGGGTGTGGTTCAAGAAATCAGAGGTTTTTTTCCTGCCGCACAAGGTGAGTCCCCCTCCAGAGTCAGAGGAGGGGGAGGTTATTCAGGGAGACGCCGCCCCAGAGGCAGAGGGGGCCCCCGCAATTCGGGAGACCGCGATTCCTTTTGCGGCTCTCCCTACTCTCGTTCATGAAGGAGTGGCTGGCTGTGCTTATCTGGAGCCAGTCAGGCTTCGAATTTCGTTATATCCAGAAGCCTGGGAAAGCATCACCCAGGACCGATGGGTATTACGGATAATTTCCGGAGGTTATCTCATTCCGTTTACATCAGACCCCCCTTCAATCAGGAAAATCCCAGACGTTCCACCCAGTCAAAGGGATCAAGCAGCCTCAGAGGTTTCAAAGCTGCTAGGAAAAAAGAGCCATCCAGTGTGTCCTCTCAGACCAAATTGGATTAGGGACTGACTCAAGATTCTTTTTGGTGTCGAAAAGAACAGGGGACCCGAGACCCATATTAGATCTCAGCCAGCTGAACAATTATATACGGAAGTCCAAGTTCCATATGGTCCCACTACAATCCATTCTCCCATTGTTGGGAGAGGAGGTATGGATGTGCTCCATCGACCTCAAGGATGCTTACTACCATGTGAAAATGGACAAGGCATCCAGGAGTCACCTACGCTTCTGGCTCGGAGCCAGTCATTTCCAGTTTTGAGCCCTGCCCTTTGGTCTCACCACAGCCCTCAGGGTGTTCACCAAGTGTATGGCGGTGGTGGCAGCTCACTTGAGATGCCGGGGATTACAAGTGTTTCCGTATCTGGACGACTGGCTCCTTACCGCCCCCACCAGGCATCAACTAGTTCAAACCAGGGAAGCTACCATCACTCTGTCACCAGTTTGGTATAACACTAAATTGGGAAAAATCTGTTTTATTGCCCTCGCAGCGTGTCACCTTTTATAGGAGCAGAATTAGACACCATTCGAATGTGAGCATTTTTACCACAGGAGAGGATCAGAGTCTTACAACAGATACACATGCTGATGCCCGTGAGGAAAGCGAAGGCAAGATGGGTTCTCCAACTCCTGGGGACCATGGCAGCAACAATTATGTTGGTCCCTCTAGCGAGATTGCACATGAAAATTCTCCAATGGCTCCTCTTTGTTCAGTGGTCTCTCCAAAGATTTCCACTTTCTCACCCCATTTTGCTGACTGACAGATGCAAGCAGGACCTCGGTTGGTGGCTTTGCACCAACAATTTGGACGGGGAAAGGCCCTTCGTTCTACCCATCCCGGTTGCCATGGTGACCACGGATGCCTCCCAGATGGGGTGGGGGGGGGGCATTATCTTGGCAGGACAGTCCAAGGCACGTGGCAAGAGCACGAGATACATCTGCATATAAACGTCCTAGAGATGAGAGCAGTGCTACTTGTGTTGCAGACACTTCAGAGTGTTCTGCATCTAGGGATGATTGCAATACACTTGGACAGCATGTCAGTAGTGTGGTATCTAAACAAGCAAGGGTGAACCAGGTCTTACCCCCTGTGCATAGAGGCCATGCGAGTGTGGCAGTGGGCAGTAACTTCCCAACGGTTTCTGGTGGCAACACACATTCCGGGGAAGTCCAACATGATTGCGGACAGGCTAAGCAGAGCTAATCCGATGCCTTAAGAGTGATCCCTGAATTGCCTAGTTGCAGAGCGAATCTTCAGCAGATGGGGTCAGCCTTACTGCGACCTTTTTGCCAGCCCCCTCAATGCCAAATGCAGCAGCTACTTCACACTGATCCCCCCACAGGGGGAGTCACCCAGGGACGCTCTGGTTCACGATTGGCCCTCCGGTCTGCTTTATGCTATCTGGGCGCATACCCGAGGAATTGATCCTTACACAGCTCCAGTTGCTTCAGTCTTGGAGTTTTTTGTCTATGCTTTTCCATCAGGGTTTCGCATCAGCTACCATCAAAGTTCAATTGGCAGCGATCTCTAATTTTCATGTTGCTAATGAGCCTAGTCTCATGGTTCATAGACTATGCAAGGCTTTCCTGAAGGGTACTGTGTTGCTACGTCCCCAATCATGCCCTGGGATCTCAATTTTGTTCTACAAGCCCTTACTTTACCACCTTTCAAGCCTGCAGCTACCTGTGAATTGAAATTCTTGACCTGGAAAACGGCCTTCTTAACAGCAATCACTTCAGCAAGGCGAGTTTCAGAAATTCAAGCCCTCTCCATCAAACCTCCATACTTAATCTTCCATAAGGACAGGGTTTCTCGTAGACCAAACCCTTTGTTCCTTCCTAAATTGGCTTCCGTGTCTAATCTTAATCAGTCCATTGAGTTGTCTGTGTTCTTTCCTTACTTTTCGAACAAGGCAGAATTTAGATTTCATCAGTTGGATGTACACAGACAATTATGCTTCTATCTGCACCGGACAAAAGATATCCGGAAATCTGGTCAACATTTTGTCTCCTTCTCGGAAAACAAAATGGGGTCCCCGGTCTCCAAGATCACCCTATCCAGATGGATATCTAGTTGCATCTCTGCATCTCTTTCGTCTACCATGCAGGAGGAAAAGATCTGCCATTTCTGGTCAAGGCTCTTTCTGCTCGGGCTGTTTCGACATCTACAGCCTATCTAGCCAGATTGTCAATGGATGATATATGTGCTGCAGTTACTTGGGCTTCTCCTCCCACATTTGTTTCTCATTACAAATTGGACGTGGTTTCTAGGGGCAGGTCGTCCTTTGGCTCCACAGTTCTCCGGAGTATTTTCCTATGAGCCACCCAGGATGTAGGTGCTGGGGACGCTGCCCCACGGGTAAGAATGTAGGCGAGATAGGGCTACAGAACATCAAGAAGTTATGTACTCACCATAACGTTCGATGTATGTAGTCCATCTCGCCTCACATTCTTACTTACCCTCCCACCTTTCCCCCTTCCTGGGGGATTTGGAGGTTGGGGTGTCCATCTACAGAGTTCCCTTACTTGGCTTATTCTTTCATCTGGATGTTGTGTATGCATGGGGTACAAATGAGTATTGCAGCAAACTATATCTGGGGATATGGAGCAGTGCTCCATGGAATACCTGCTTAGCCCAGCCAATAAAAATTTTGAGCTAGAAAAGTTGGCAGAGTCGGAGCCGATATTCGGCTCTAAACCCACGGGTAAGAATGTGAGGTGAGATGGACTACATACATTGAACGTTATGGTGAGTACATAACTTCTTGTTTATGCATTGGGATGAATTTTCAGAAAGATATGAAATCTGAAACTCAAATGTCTGTTTTTTTTTTTTTTAACTTCAGTATTTAATGAATAGCCTATGATTTGCCAGAAAAAACGCAATTTTTTGAAAAAAAATTAATCAAAAATATGAAGCAAAAATCTGGACATTCTGTGAGAATTTGTACAGTTGAAAGTTGTTTCACATCCTCTTGTTCTAGTTGCTTTCTGTGTTGGAGCAACAGCGTTTGGAGTCTAGTCATCCATTCACATCTCTGTCCCCCATCCTGCAAGCTTTGTCCAAATTTGTAGAGCTGAAAGGTTGTGTGGTTGGCTCCCCTTTCTCTTGTCAGAATGCATAGTAGCTTGATTGCAGAGTCTGTGCCATGGTTTTTGAGGGCAGGATTTGAGAGCCATCCTCCAAACACTGCTTCGGTGGAATTTTCTTACAGCTGGGAAACTTTAGCGGATGTGGAGTTCTTTAAGGTCCACTTCATCACTGTGCTGTGGAGTTGCTGCCTGAGACTGGTTCTGTTTTTATGGCTCGGTCTGCGGGTTTACCTCGGCGATTTGTGTTTGGTCCTGGTTTGTGGACCCCTACATAGTTCCACAGTGGAGCCTGTCTTTCTCTCCTTGGCGCTGTGGCCCAGGATCTGGCCTGTCCTTTCTCATGACCACCTTGGGACAGACATGATGGGGGAGATCTTTTCTTTATTCTCTCTCTCCCTTCGCTTTTCGAAGGTTAGGACTTGCTTTGAGCTTGGGTCTCCATTCTTTCATCTATGATGTTTTTCAGGAGGTTTTTACCTCTAGTGCTACTTGGACAGAGGAGAGTGTCCTGGCTCCTATGTTGGACCTCTTGTGTGTGTGTGTGTGTGTGTGTGTGTGTGTGTGTGTGTGTGTGTGTGTGTGGGGGGCTCTCATTTTTTTTTTCTGGTGGTGTCCCCTTCTCGAATGTGACAGTCTAGCTGGATGTTTAGGTAGTGACATGCCTCACAGTATAAGAGATGATTATTGATCCTTGAATATCTTTTCCTCCTCCTCCTCATGTTCAGGACTATGATCCTTCTGTTTGAGACTACACAAGTTCCCTCTAGAGATATTTACACTCTTAAGTTGTTTACTGACCCCAGTCATCTTTAGTCCATAGAATATTTAAAAATACAACTTTCATAAGTTTACCCGTATGAGAGAGCCCGATTACTTTCCCAGCAGCGGATCCAGGTAGTCCCTTAAGAGTCCCAGGCACACACTGCTGTACGATCTAATGAATCTCCCATGCCTTGCTTGGTTTAGATTCATTACGCATTTATTTCTTTTAATTCTTCCTTGTATTCCTTTTCTTTGGAAGATGTTTACTCAACCAACTACTACATTGCATTTTCCAAATTCTTGAGATCTCCTTTCCTTATATAGAAGACCCCTTTCAATGGGTTAGCCCTGATTCTACCATGTTCCTAGATATTTTTACATGATGCTACATTACTTCGAGTAACTTCTTAAAGCATCTTTGTTTAATGCCTCCCTTAACAATTCTTCCTTCCTTTGGGGCAGTTAATTGTGCCCGCTCATCTGCATCTAATGGAACAAGGGAACAAGACCATGAATGCACTGGAATTGAAACCTTTCAGCTGCCATTCATGTTTGTCCCCAGCAAGGCTATAGGAATATGTGCCCAAAAAAAAACAAAAACAGGTTTCCAGATACTCCTTCTTAGATAGTTCCCAGCAGTGTCCTAACACACCTCACGGGCTGCCTTCCCATTGAAAATTTTTGAAGGTCAGGTTTTTTCCCCCCATCAGGACACCTGAACTAATTTCACAAACAATTTTTGTGGTCTCAAAACAGGTAGCTACATCCCTCTCTCCCCTTTTATTCATAGCAAAAGAGAAAGTGGTTCCCAAGATCTGTCGAAATTATTCTGTCTCTCCATGTAACCTATTAATTATCCAGTTGCTTTACAATTCAATCCATCCAGTCTCTTCTGTACATTAAAACAGAAAGGCGTACTGGAGTCCTCGAGAGCTAGTCACTATCCGTTCAGTTACTTTACCCCCACCATGGCCTCTAAGCACTTTGCTTAATGCAGAGCATCCGAGCTAGTTCCCAGGTCACTAAAATTCTACTACTGTGATTATATACTAATGGTTATTTTTTTTTTACTTTCTGACCTGATATCAATGTCTTCTAACCAGGGCTTACTTGTTCACATTCCTAAATCCCTGGGCTTTTTAAAAAAAAAAAAAAAAAAAAAAAAAAAAAACTTCAGTTGTTAGACACTAAGCCTATGTCTGTTGCCGTTATTTCCGCACTGCTAGCTACAGTATTTTATGCAGTCCCTTTCTGTAGAACTGACAATACAATGGTCTGTTCCTTACCAGCCTTTACCTTTCCTCTCCCCGTTTCTTCGATTTGGTATTTGTTGGTGTTTCCAGCCATAGGACAGGTGGTAGGACAATCCGTCCTCTTCCTCACTTGTTAACCACAGTATTTTCCCATCTTCCCCACTATGGTATGGGCACAGATGAACTGGAGGATGGTCCTTCCTTATGGCTCTATTTAAAGATGATATTATTTTGTAGCTGACAAGCAGAAAGGAACATTACAGTGTTGTGGAACACTTTGAGACCATTTCAAATCTTTTTGGGATACAAAATGAACAAAGGCAGTACAGGTAAAATAAGTATCCGCACATGAATTGGTTCATCAATATCCGTATTTATGGGGACATGATTAAAAATTATTCTGATGTGACAGCTAAGGATATGTAGGAAAAAAAATAAACAAAAGGTAATACAAAAACTGGGAAAATGGAAGGCTGTTATATGAATATTGATAGTAAGATATACAAGCAGTTAAAATGTTTTAGTCCCTTTAGCCTTATTTACAGGTCACGCATATTTTTTTATCAACTAGAGCAGAAGTTGTGGATAGCAATTAAAGAATTGAAAGCTTTTATCTGGGAGGGAAGACTGCAAAAATCAAGTGGGATTACCTGATTATCTGATTTGAAGGGGAATTTTAGAGCAGCATGGTTAAGACTCTTATGTATAGCACAAACGGAAAACTATAATTCTAAGTGGAAAGGGATAATGAGGAAACGGGGGGGGGGAGAGCTCAAGTAACAAGGAGAGACTGGAATTTTGGAAGCAGACCTTTAAGGAGAATAACAATCATAAAATGTTATATTCGTAAAGTAGCAGAAAGTATGCTAAGAACTAAGTCAACTTGGGAATGGAGAAAGGAGATTCTTCCGATAGGGATGACTGCAATTAGGTATACAGACAATAGGCAAGTTGGGGCTGGAATTTATTGGAGAAATTAGGTATACAGACGATAGGCAAGTTGGGGCTGGAATTTATTGGAGAAAACTGGCAAAGGAACCAAGGTATTGGGAGCAAATAACTAGCGATGATTCGGTAATAGAATGGGAAGATGCAAAGTATTTATTTGGGCAGTATGCAATCAGATTATAGGCAAAAAGAAAGAAATATGGTCCTAAATGAAATAGAATCTAGAACAGAAGCTGACCTTAAGAAAGGAATAATTAATAGAGTATATAACATTTTGCATGATGACTATAGGAATCTGAGGAGGTTAGAAAGGATTGGGAAGAGAGCTTGGATAAGCAATTCATAAAGAAACAATGGGGAAATTTTATATATATTTTTTTATATATATATATATATATATATATATATATATATATATATATATATATATATAATGTGTGTGTGTGTGTGTGTGTGTGTCTCCCAAATATACAACAAAGTCTAGAAGATTTAGGATCTTTGCTTGAATGTGTTCACATAGGTATTTTTATAATCCAAGTAGACTCCAAAGAATTTTTTCATCAGGTAGACAGCAACATTTTGGAAGTGTGTTTGGGAAGAAAGAGGCAACTGGGAACATATTTTCTGGGAGTGCGGTGAGTTGGCAGACTTTAAAGATTCCCTGCAGACTGCTCTGTCAGAGATACTGGGTGAGCAAATTGGTTTAACTAAGGAAGTTATTGTTATTTTGTTGAGCTGTGATACAGAATCTGAATTGTCTAGACATAGTAAAGCCTTGCTGAGTCTAATTATGGTGGCTGCCAAAAAAGTATTTACTAGAAAATGGAAATCCAAGTGTAAACCAACTTTACTAGAAGTAGCGAGTATAGTAAGAGATAAAACTGGAATCGGGATCTTTAGACAAGGGTAGGAGCAAATTACATAGGAAAAGATGGGAATTGTGGGAACAATACATGCAGAGGGGAACAAGGTGTAAAAGAAGGCAGGATTTGAATGAGCTATGTAATGTTTGACTGGCAATAGCTTGCTAGATTATAAGTGATGTGTACTGTTTGCAACTACAGTTATGTCAACGTGGTCTGTAATGTGTACTTTTTCAACTGAAATTATGTCAGTATGGTTTGTTTTCATTTATTGAGTGCCTTTGTCATACGTGATAATTTAATAAAGATGTTTCTTTAAAAAAAATAAATTTCCACAGAAGCATCATACCGTTAATTTGGATGCGGTGAAATTCTTGAGGGTAGAGTGGTTGTCTTATGTGTTGCGCCTCAGAATATCATGTTGTACCATATATGCTTATGTATAATGTGTCCTCATAAATAAGTTGAGGGCATGTTTTAGGATCAAAGACCTATTTAAATATATTGTCCCTTGTACAAGTCTAGCTGAGAAAATGAGAGGGGCACTTGGGAAATTATGTGAAATCTGCAGCGGTCACTGATGCACTTCCTCTCCTTAATTGCTAAATACATTAATTGCAATTGAAATCACTGTTGTGATTGAGGAGAATGGATGTGCCAGATAATGACAGCAGCAGAATGAGTATTATGTTATTTACAAAAACTAATTTCTACCACATATATGCACTGAATTGTCATTCCATTAGAGGTATAAATATTTTAATTCTCCAGAAAAAATGTCTATTTGTAAAGTGTTGTGGCTCAAATTCTGGTGGTTGAAGCAGGCAAAGTGGGTCAAATTCAGCATTGAGATGCACGGAAATTCCTACAGGTGGAAGAGTAGGATTAGATGCATTTTATAGCTGGTAATCCTGTTGTTGTTTAGTTGTAAAACTTCAAGGGGAGGGCTGACATCTGCCTTTTTATACGTAGGTGCTAAATTGTGGGAGTATAGATCTTCACTGTCATAACCTGACATTTTTGCATTTTACTTGGCTTCTATCAGATGCATTATGTTTCTTCTTATAGTTCAGAATATTGTACTGGCCTAGCATGTTTCTTTACCAAGCTGTCATTACATCTGTTGGAATTCAGCAATGAGCCAAAATATTTTTCTTTTTTTAAAATAGAAATTTATTGCTAACAAGTAGTGAACAATCGAGATCAAAACTCTCAAGGCAGTTAGGTCAATAAATAACAAACAGTTCAAAGTTCCTAGAACCCTATAAAGAAAACCCAGCTAAGAGCCTGGAGTTAGTGTTGCTTGCAGGTATACAAGACTGCATTGGTATTAGAGATCCACAGCAATGTTCTTACAGTGTATAGTAATTTATTCTAACTCTCCAAACTGTCATGCAGCTTGAGCTGACTAAAAGGCAAATATAGGTGCAAAGCCCTTCAGAGCTCCAATGAGTTCACTTCTCTGATGCTTTTTTGGATTGACAGTTGGCTTGTGCTTTCCTTTGCTGTACAGATAAGTTCCGTTTTGGGGGGGGGGTCCATTTTCTTTGTGTTGCTGTGCCTATCACTTTCCTCTTCAGGAAAGTTATTTTAAAGCAAGGAGTGTTGTGTTTTACTGAACTGTCAAGAGACTGTAATATACTTTCAAATGGAGCAGTCATTTTTCCTTTCAGTTTAAAAATGGTGTAAAGTAACTGAAAACTTTTTTTGTGAATAAGTTGTGTTTATTTTACTTTTGTGGGGCTGGCATAGTATAAGTTTTATTTATTTATTTATTTATTTTTTACTGTATTTTTCTGTCAAAACAGTGCCTTTTGTAGACTGGTAGTGTTTACTTGTATTTGATGCTCCTCTTCTCCAGAAAGAGGCACCATTTTCAGCTTTACCATGGAACAGACTACCGGTCCCACTCTTCCAGCCACAAAAAGAAAAAATTAAGGAAACAGAATTTGCCATCATAGCAGGCTAGCAGTATGCCTCAGCTACAGGTGTGTAACTCTGCTGTGACCATTTGTTGTACCTTAGACCACTCATCTTTTACCCCTGATCCCTCTGATATAGCATATACAGCCACTATGGACCAGGGATTAATGTCCACTGCAGATGTTGTGGTCCCCTCAATGGGCAAGAGAGAGCTACTCATGTTTGTCCTGGGAGAGGGAACTGGGAATATTTCACCATTGTGTCAGAATGCTGTACCCATCCCTGGGGAAGCTGCTGCTGCCATAAGTAACACAATTGGCCCAATTTTTCCTGCCAAAAAGGAACAGAAAACCAAACATATCTACTTCTTTTCAAATTTATTTTGACAGAAATAGTTTAATGGGTCTGGCTCAGGCTATGATTTAGGCTCTTGATCCTTCCTGTAAAGTAGTTTCTGGTAAAAGAAAGGGGGATACCTCTTTTTTCCAGAAGAAATTTGAGATGGGTGTGCAGGGATGGATGCAGGTTTTTTTCGTCTGATTTCTGATTCAGACTCTGAGGAGAACTCAGTTTCTGATTCTCCCTATGGAGGTTTCTTTTTCTGTGAGACTGTTGCTAGAATGTGCCATTATTTTCAGTAGGAGAACACTGAGGTTTATCAGTCCCTTGAACATTAGTTGTTACAGAAGGATTTTCCAGATCCTACACCCTTTCCTCCTGTTCTGTCTGCTTTTGAGGATGTGTGCATTACTGCCTGCAGCTTTTCTGATAGTCAGCCAGCTGTCCCTAAAAGGGCAGATAGAATGTATAAAGTTCCTCGGTCGTAAATTTTTATACTCTGTTCCAAACCTGACCCAGCAGCTTGATCCCATTGCTGTTAAGGACCTAGTCGATTCCAATCCATATCTTTCTGATAAGGATGGGAAAATTGATAAATACGGGGGAAAAGTGTATACTTCTGTATCTTTGATTTTCAGAATTTTGAATTGTCAGACTCTTATGTTAAAGTTTGTGTTGACTAATTGTGAAAGTATGAGGAATGTTTTATCTGCAATTTCTTCTTGTGAGGAAATATCTGCTTTAAATAAGTTAAGCTACTTCTGTTGCACAGGTCACTACTCATTGTTTATAGTTTGTGTATGACTGTGTTGATATTTCTTCTAGTGCTATAGCCATGGGTTCTGTTTGAGGAGGTTTGCATGGCTACATTTTCAGAACCTCCCATGTGATGTTAAAAATGAGATTTCAAATTCACCCTTTGATAGAGATTTAGTGCTTGGCCCCTCTGATGACAAGATTATCAAAAGTGTGACAAAAGGAGTTTGCTAATCCAGATTTTTCAGCTTCCTTTTCCAAAATGTCTAAAGGTTTTTCAATCTACTCAGCCAGTTTTGGCAAAAAGCAGAATAAACAGTCTGAACAAAATACAGTTGAACAGAAGTTTAAGACAAAATGGCAAGGGGATTACAAAAAGAAGTCTTGAACCTCCCAAAACCAAAGACAGTTCAAGTCTGACTATTTAAGAGACCTTGTGACCCCCTCCCACCCTGGACCCTCTTTTCTTCCAGAAAGTCTGAATCTCAATTTGTCTGTTTGGCAACAGATAGTTTCAGATCGAGTTCCCAAAATCATTCATCAAGGTTACAGATGGCAGTGGGAGGAAATTCTCCTTTCCAGGGAGTCATTCTTCATCCTGGAGGGGTGATTTCATTGTCTGATATATGAGAGTTTAACCAAGTCTCTGTTAAGACGACTAGGTCTGATGTGTAATGGGAAAGGGTGGCATGCAGTTCATGAACCTTTTTGCCAGCACGTCTGAGATTTAGATTTAGAAGTAGTAAGTCTGACCCTTTACAAAGTAGGTTGAGTATGTTTTGCAGATGAGGGTGGACTGAGGGGATGTAGTTAGGATCAGGATTTGGGTGTAAATCACCACTTATTGTGGGTTTAGTAGCTATGTTTATTAGTACATGCATGAGTTTGGATATATGTTTTTGATGCCTATAAGAGATATTTTTAGTATTTTTTTTTTTTTTTTTTTTGAGAGGAGGGATTTTATGATGTAGGTGGTCGAAATTAGTAGTATTTTAGGATAATTGGTGATATTTCTAGGTGAGCAATTTGAAAGATGAGGTTGAGGGATGTGATTTTTGTAGCTAAATTGGGGTGGACATAGGTGGTAGTGGTAAGTCATTAAGTGGGCAGCTGTTAAGAAAAGAAGGGGTATGGCATTTAGGAGTAACATTTAGGGACTGTTGGGTTGATTAGGAAGGGGAAGATTAATTTATTACTAAAGATGTGGTAGAAGTAAAGGTCTGTGATAAGTGAAAGGGTGAATAGTTATGTTTGTATGAAGGTCTAGTGGCTAAGAGGTAAAATGCTTGAGAGGATATAAAGATAGTAGTTAAGTAATGGCTAGAATAAGATAGGTCAATGATTATATCTAAATATATTAGAGACTAGAATCATGTTAATTAGGTCTGTGCCTATGTTGTATAGTAGTTGAGAGATTTGTTTGTTGATTGGATACGGATTTAGTGTGGGAGTGGTCTGGTTAGGATAAATCTAGGTGTTGCAGGAGTGGCTGGGAATGGGGGCAGGATAGGGGAGAGGAGTGAGCCCAAGCATAGCAAGGGAAAATGGAGCAGGTTGCACCTGACTCTACACAAAGGACCTGTCTGGAACAATCAGATAGGTAGGCTAAAGTTTGATAAAACTGTGTAGCGTTATGTAGAATAGAGAAAATATAGTTTTTTTTTTTTTTTTTTTTTTAGCATAAGTGGACAGAATAAGGGAGGAAGGAAGATTTAAGATGTTAGAAAAGAGGTATGAGGTTAGAATACAGTGGTTAGGGACAAATAGCTAGAGATCGCGGTAATGAAGAAGAGTAGTGCAGGTTCCAAAAAGTATGATTAGAGAATTAAGATATTAAAAAGAGTGCTAGAAACCTTTACAGAGGACAAGATTGAAAATAAAAGTGGAGGAAACTAGTTAAGAGTATTTCATCGAATAGATATTCACTGGGAACTATTGCAGCTGGCGATGTGTTGCAGAGACAAGGGCTAGGCAAAATTGATGTTTAACATGAACACAAACAGACACCTACATTGTTTAAAGTAATTGAGAAAGATGGGGATGGCAGTTCAGAAGGTCGTTGCTTTCGTGAAGGTTTTGCAGGGTGGTTGAGTGTTGGACTTTGGCACAATCACTATACAGTCTGTTTATGAATTTATTTCAATTGGGGCCCATAGCTCGCCCATATTGCCAGGGATAATACATAGCTAGCTTGGTGAGGAAAGAAAGGAAACTGCTGGTGCTTCATTAACCTTCTTGTATCTAGATTTGGAATACAGACTTGCATGGTTTGCTAGCCTGGTTCAGTAGACTTAACTGTATCACTTCTGTGCATTTGACTACATGCTATTTAAGCCATTGATGTTGGTGTTCTTGTGGTGATTTAATGATGCATGAAATGGACATAATGGTACTGTTAAGGGTGACCTCTTTCTCTATAGAGCTAATGTGGTGGTAGTGTGGATAAGGCTGTTAAATATAAGGAGTTGCAGTTTTTGCAATTATGTATAATAACTTTTGTGACGCCCACCACTGCTGCCAGTATGTGACAGGCACCACTATGTGTTATCCTCATGCTGGGCTAGTAATCAAGGAGCCTGAATCCTCACTTCTGACATGGAGAGGGACATGCCCTTGGAATACAGATGGATGCACTCAGTATTTCCAGATGCAGACCTCTCTACATCAAGTGCAGTTTCCCTTAAGAGCACACAGGGAGCACACTCAGCCTGGGGTCTGGATGTTTCTTTATCTGTCTCCCGCCAGATCCCCAGTAAGGCTCTCCACTGGTAGAGCGGTCAGGTTAGGTCCTCACCCAAGTGTCTAAGCCAAGTTCTCCAGCACCCTATCTGTAAACCCAGTGCTTTGTGTCCCTGCCCCAAGTAGCTGACGCACTCTTTTTAATATTTAATACACACACACACACACACACACACACACACACACACACACACACACAAAGGCTGGCACAGGTTTACTAGCTATGCCCCCTTCTGCCAAGACTCTAAGGTAGATTCAATGCCACCAGACACTCCACAATCAGTTACTCTAAGGCCCTTTCAAGGGTGTCAAGTTATACTGTGTAATATTAATACAATGGCACTAGTTCACCAAGGTGGCTAGGCCTTCTGGAGTGGCCCACACAGAGTCACCATATAAGTACAAGTACTCTCAAAGATTAGATACCAAGTACCAGCCACAATGAAAGTTTTAAGTATATTTAATAATAAATAATAAAAGAACATAAAAACCACAGAGTTCAAATCACAGAAAATATTGAAAAGCACAACGATGAACAGACTCAGACAAATAAAGAAAAACAATATCTAAACTAAGCTTCACTATATTCCTGACTGAATTTAAGATACTTTACTATTCCCTATTAACTTACTTGGGCAAGGCAAGACGTAATTGGTGAGCAGTCTTTCTAGTCAGGCTCCCCAAACAGAATACTCTTTTTTTTTAGCTTACTCCCTGTAAAATACAATATCCAAGATTACTTGCAGAATTACCTCATCTGGTCACCTACATCTAGGTTCCCACAATATCTCCTTTTGAAGTTTGAGACAGGAATTGACTACATATGGCTGCAGTACACATCCAACTGTTTATGGCAGTGCCTGGAGGCGTTCTCTCTTTTCACTGTGCTAATGAACAAAGGCTGTGTCTCAGACCCATCGTCTCCAGTCCTACTCAGCACTGTGGTGTGCCTTTCAAGGATTTAGCAGCTCATTTACATTTCCCTTATTTTTTTTTTTTTAAATAAACCAGCTGATTAACCTTTGCTGTGCCACTGTCCTCTATTAAAACATATACATTTAATTCAAATACAATAATATCATGTACATTTCTCTTCACATCAGCAGGGTGCACTGTTGATGCATTCAACACAATTAACACAAGCAGAGCTCACAAATACATTTTCAGCACAAGCATCTGTATAAGTCAGCTTGATACACAGATGACCTATAATTATTTACAGGATTCCAGCTAGCTGTGCTGGCAGAAGTCATACATCCACTGCCCTACTTCTCCCTGGCATTGCTGGCAGTACCTCATATCGCCAGAAGTATAATGTGCTGATTTTTGTAGGAAGTTGAAGAATCTATTTTGTAGCTAGACCACTGTTTATTTTTAATTTATTTGTTATTTTGAGAAAGCTCGTGGTTGTGTTGATTATTGATCATTTGCAGCTACTTTCAGACACATTCCATACCAAATCTGGACAGATATAAGCAGTGAAAAACTATAAGAGCAGAAGGAATTTTGGCATATTATGTTTTTTTAACTGTAAAGTATCCACAAAGTTTGAAGCAAAGAAACCCGGGCCAAACCCTATGCCATGATGCTGTGATTTTTGTCAGAACCAGATAATTCATATTGTTATAGGAGTACATTTATTCACACCAGTAGTGCTTTTTATGCTCTTGACTTTAACATCCATGGCTCCTATTGACAATATGACAGTTTTGGGGGCTGTATTTCTTTACTAAGTGACTTACCAGTTAATAGGGAGAATGCAAATGAATGAGTATAAAACAAAACGACAGACTGTTGATGTAGGATGCAGTGCAATGGAGATATTAATTGTTGTTAATCACTTACAATGCATGTTTTCATATTTGCATTTATATTTTCATAACTGAGTCAGCTGCTTGTTTTAGAGGGGCAAAGTGTGAAATGCCATTGTGAGCGACAGAAATGTACAGTGTCATTGACTATGTATAATGCACTGTGTTGGTAATATTCCTAGTTGGTTGCTAGCATGTATAAAGATATACAGTATTTTCGTACTTGTATTAATATTTTCAAAACCATCTGACTTGCAAACTGTTCCATAACATTTGGAGAAACCTTTGAGGGTGGTTGAAAAAATTTGCTATTGATATTTGCACTACAACTTGTACAGTGTGAGTGAGTGTTATTTATGCTATTATGCAAATAAGCATTATGTTTCATATTTCTGTAAATATTTTGATAATCATGTACTCCCAAATTAATTTCTTGCATCATGTAGAAGCTCAAAGTCTCTTGAATAAAAATGCTGCTAACGTTTTGTGGCTAGGTTATATAGTTTCTAATACATGAAAAATTGTTTATGAAAACTTGAGAGAAAAATATCCTTCTAGATTTTTATTTTTCCACATAATTATGCAGTATTGATGTAAAGCCTATGAATTCACAGAAATCCAACACTAGAATGAAAACTTTTTGCTGAATGGATTGATGTTTGCAAGTTTCTAATATCATTTGTTTTTCATAAGAGTTTATATTTATTTGGCTTGTGTTTTTTAATTTGATTTTCAGGAAATACTAATGTAAGAACACTTGTAGGCTGTAGAAGGCAACACATTACACAGCTATTAGGTTTAAATGAGTTAATTGAAGGGGTGACCTTAAAGCATAGGGATAAAAGACATGGGGCCAGACTCAATAAAGCCTTCACTGTGTACACGATATGTATTCAGTAAAATTCTTATCACTTTTTTTGCTTTCTAGTCACTCACATTGCACTAAGTATACATGTAGTCTCTACTTTGTGATAAGCTTTATGAACCCTGTCAATATTTAAAGCTGCAAGAATATCAATAGGATAACTAAATTTAGGAGCTAGAAGGTGTGCGTTATATTGTGTTGTCTGTTCAGTCAGAACAATGTACACTTAGTGTAGGCTTTGTTGAATCTGGCCCATGATTCCTGTCAGAAAAACTCTCGGTAAGATGATTGTTATTTTTTTTTATTATTTTATTCTATTTATTCATTTTTAATTTTGGTTGCAAGTTAAAATTAACAGGCTGTGATGAATCGTATCAGAAAAGATGATCAAGAAAGCAGCAGATCTGTTCTGGGGAAAAGATTATAAGGTGTTGGGAGATGGAAATGGTATTTGGTTTTATATCTCTTTATTGGAAATGTCTCTTCAGTTTATTTTCTTTCAGCTAAGAGCACCTTGTTTTAAAGGGTTTGGTGTAGTGAATAACAGACATGCACACTGTGTTAGTTCACACTGTTTAATGCTAAAATAGTGCCTGGAATAAATTGGTAACAAATGGATATAACAAGAATGTGAATAGAGAACATTCTGCTTTAGTGGCTGTTACAAGTTGTTTGTGATGGTTTGCATGGGTATTTATGATGAGTATTTGACTAATTTTGCCCTCTATCTTGCAGACGTCTAAAGGGTGTCCACAGAGTATGATGTCCAACTGCAGTTGGAAACCTTTTGTTTATGGAGGTTTAGCATCCATTACTGCAGAATGTGGTAAGTTTTTAACTATTTTTGTTAAATATGCAGGTTGAATAATGAATGGATAATGCAGAATAGTAGATTTTTATACTAAAGATTTTTCATCTGAAAAATGGTATTTAACATTTGCAGTAGCAGTTTGGAAATACTACGTAGAGTGCTTTCTTTGTGAAACCACATTCATATCTGATACTGAATTGATTGCTAAGGCTGTGAGTTTCAACTTTGCTGCAGTCTGTGGGTGTTGCAAGGAGAGAAGTTGACTCAAATACACACAAAAAGTAATTGTAGTAAAAATATTGGGTTTGTTACAGCAACACTCAAAAAATGTAGTAGGATGTGGAGATTTTGGAGCAGTTATACCTCTGGAAATTTTAGTGGTCAAATGTACCCTTTTTGTTATAGAACCTGACGTTTTGCCATTTTTTTAGTTCTCATTTTTTACCTAAAGAGAAGACGATACAGATGTTCAACTAACACCATATTACTGACATGTAGGGATAGTAGGGCCATGCTACCCTATCTCTGGCAGTCTGCCAAAGCTCAGAGCTCTTTCCCCTACCTGTCAGTGGGTGTTACGGGACCAGTCACCTGAGAGTAAAGGGACTGCCACAGTAAGAGAAGGATCTCTGAAGACTGCTCATTACACTGGATATTTCGGTAGCTGAGCTCAGATGACCCTTTGGGGTTTTATTTCTTCCCTCTGCATTCTGCCTTTCTGTGCTTGAATAGTATATTCTGTTTATGTATTTTTTTTATTGGAAAAGTATATATGCTTAAGGTTTTACATTATGTACAGTATAGGATTTATACTGTTTTTATGCTAATTATTGGTTTCTAAGCCGTGCATTGTGTTTTATGGCCATTGGTTAATGTTTAACAGAGTTTCCATACTAAGGCCATTTGTAGAGTTTTTGTCATTGCCTTTTACTTCAAGAGACACAGCTTAATTGCATATGTTAGTTCCAGTGAGTAAAAGCTTCATTTGAAAGTTTTGACATAAAAGCCTGCTGATCTGATGTTGTCCTTTTCATTCTTCCTCACTGATGGGGTTACGGATCAGACCCTCTGATCCAACTCAGCCACATTTTCAAGACTTTGGATCCTCGTCTCAAGCTCCTCTCTCTTCCCATAATGCCTTACACCATCCCTAACTCTTCGGATCGTGTTTGCCACCAGAATGTAAGACAGAAGATTGCTGGGTCTGTAGCTGTAAGGATTTTTATTAATCATTTCATATGAACTTAATTTAGGGATGTTTTCCTCTGCGTTCTTATTTTTGCTTCGTTCCTCCCTCGGTGACCATTTATGGTCACATATTGTTTTTTAAGCCACTGTTCCATATCCTGCTTGGTTTTTATTTTGAATTCTGTTATGGGGTGCCACTGTCATGATTTTCATTGTCCAGTTGTCTCCCTCGTTGTCCAGGTTCTTGTAGTCTGTCTTTGTAACCTTGATCGGATGCTGTGTGCCATTTGACTGTCCAGACTCTTGGACTCGGTCCGGGCATACCTCTCATCTGTACATCTACATGATTTCTGTTTATTTTTCTTGTCATAGGCTTCTTATCTCTGGCTACAACTGTTCTGCCTTTCCTTGCTCAAATTTTTTTTCTTTGCACTTGCGTTGGTATTAAAATACTTCTTAACAGCAGACTTTCTAAACTCTTGCCTGCTATCAAAATGTCCAATTATTTTCCTTTATCTCACTGCAGTTGCTTCTCTTCTCCTGTGAGATTCTCCTCTCAGCTGATTGGGTTTTCCCAGAATGTCCTTATTTTTGCCCCAAATGTTTGGTCTGCTCCTCATAGAATTTGTTGTTTTCTGGCAAATCATTGGGATGATCCGAGGACTGAAGTCACCAATTGTGACATTCTTTTGAGTTTCACACTTCAAGTCCTTCAGAGGATGTATGCTAACACAAACCCCGTTGTATTAGCCCTACAGAACAAGGTTTGATTGTCCCTGTGTACGGTTCGATGAATGTGGATGCTCTCTAGTGCTTCTTTGCAGTTCTGGTGGCATTGTCAGATGGTAGATGTTCATTTTTCCATTTTCTTGGCCTGTGCTGATCCATTCCTACCGATTTTTTTCAGTCAGTAAGGTTTCTCGCTATTGGAGGTGGTGAGGTGTATCACAGACTGTTCTCCCTGCTGACCTGTTTTTTCAGTGTACAGAATTTTACTTTTCCTTTGGTCTGTTCCTGCGGAATTCCGTCCTTCCTTCCTCTTTTGCCTTGCCTCAAATTTTTTTGTGGTGGCTGGTTGGAAACCAGTTCTCAGAATGCTGACAGTTTCTGTGGTCCTGAATCATGGTTAACGTTGTTAACCAATCAAACACGGTAAGCATGGTCTGAACATTGGATTCTTTTGTTGCCGAGCAGAGGAGTTTAAAGCTCCTCTCCTCATGCCCATTACAACTTTTACTTGTTTCTTTTGGGGCTCAGCCTCTAGTAAAAAGAAAGAAACATACTGGAGATCAGTAGGAGGATCTCTGATCCAATTTGTCAGATCCCAAGTTACTAGAGCACCTGTCAGATCCCAGGTCCTCCTTGGATCTGACAGGTTCAGCCCCTGTCATGTTTTTCTCCATTTGTCTGTAGATCCTCCTTGGATCCTAAGCATTTGGATCCGACTATCTCTAAGATTCTTAAGGCAGTGCACAACCAATATGGATCAGATACACCTGCTGACGTCTTTGGATCCTATTCCCACCATCGGATCCGATAGATCTGACCACTCTTTTTTTTGGATCCTAAGACTGAGATCCGATGGACATTAAGTGCCCACAGACAGCTGGGTAATTCTCTATCCAATGTATTCTGATCTGTAGCTAATGGACCGTCATGGTTTTCCTTGGATCCAAAGCACTCCATGGATCTGATGGCTTTGTTTTTATTTTTTATCTTGCTTCTGCGACCTAATCCTTGCCATGCCCCTCAGCGCCCCAGATCTTTGCAGAATACCCAGAATTTAGCCTTTTTAGCCTCTTCTCAAAAGGTGTCATTTTGGGAAAGTCATTTGAGTTGTTGGAGAATTTAACTAACAATATACTTCGACTTCCAGACTTCATATCCTTCAGAGAAATGCAGGCTAGGACAATCCTGTGATTCCAGCAACTTTCTAAGTTTGGGAAAGTAACATTTGAAAATCTGTTCATATCTAAGTATGGGTTCTTCTGGTTACCTTAAATTAAATTAAACCCGGGAACTCAAACCAGAGAAATTGGAATAAGGTTTAAGGTGCTTATCTCAAAAGATTTTGTCACCTGGACAAATTGGCTAAGCTTAAAATGGCCCACATAGCCATTAGCCTAATACTGGTCTTTGTACCAGTCATCAGAATCCCTTTTTCCTCCTGTCTTTAGGCTCCAGATCTAACTATCCTTCTTCCCAGAGCCTTCAGTTCGGTGGAGAGACAGAGAGACCTTCTTCCCCAGTCAAGCTCCCTTTGTTTTTTCAGTGGCAGGTCATGTATTATGCTGGCCATTATCTCGCTGTTTGGATCCTGTACACCACTTCCTCCAGATTAATTGTTCTACTAAGGGAAATTCTCCCTAGGAGTTCATTTAATAGGAGTGGGTGTTCTGACTCCTTCATAAGGTTCCTCATAAAGGAGGGGGGATTCTCCATGCCTCCTACAACTAAGTCCCCCTTCCTTTGACCTCGTACGAACCACGGGACTTCCACTGGAAATGGCGGTAGTGATGGATGTCAATAAGCAAAGCTGATGTTCAAAGTCTGTCTATCCACGCTCCCAACAGTGAGTCTGGAACTGTGGACAGTATTGCTTATCAACTTTTTGAGTCTACGGTATGGCAGGAAACTTTTAGTCTTGTCTTTCCTAGCTCTTTGAAAAGACTCCTACTCGTTTCATTGGAGGGGCCCCTCTTTTTCAACCAACTGATCCTGACTAAATTGTTAACCGATGTCCCTACATGATACTATGTTACTTCCAGTAGCTCCTCATGCGTCGTTGTTAATGCCCTCATTGATGTCTCCTCTTTATTCAGGGAATCAGTGAAGGATGCAGTTTCCCATAGTTTACAAACAGGGAGGCAAGACCACTATCACCAGAATCTACCTTCTCTCCTTGGAGTACTCTTTGAGGAAACAGAGGTGGTAAGGAAACGTGGCTACACCCACCTTTGAGGTTCCTCACAATTCAAGTGGAAACCTTTCTTTCAAGGGCAAAGTGGACAACTTCAGCTGTTGGTGCGCCACAGAGACTGAAGTGGCCTGCAGCACTAGGGTTCTGAATATTCCTTTTGCTGATGGGATCTATCAGCGAAACAGAACATCGCTTGACTGTCCACCTCTCGAGCCTTTCAGGGATCCTGTCCCTTTCCATCTGTACACCAGTGATAACATTACAGACAACATTTGGGGAACTAAATATAAGAGGTTTCTTCATCCCCCTTTTCTCTTCTGCATCCCATTATCAAGGAAGACGTTTCCCTGCGTTTATACAGTCAGGAAGAGTTGGCAGTTTAATAAGACTTTGGGGGGGGGGGGGCAAAAAAAAAAAAGGATCCTGAACCAATCCTAAATCTTAACTAATCTTGATCGATATATACAGAATCAAAGCTCTTCATGCCTTACAGTTCCATCCTTTTGTTTCTTTCTTGCAAGGTAAAATGGATGTACTCCAGGACGTACATACTACATTAAAATAGACAGGCGATCTGGGATTAATTTAGATTTTCAATTGGGATCCAGTCACTCCTAGCCAGATTAACTTCCTTTACACTAACCACAGATCCCAAGGTGTTTGCCAAATCCTGGGTGGTCATAGCATCTTACATGAGACTAGTAGGATTATAGCTGTTTTTTCATGTACGAATGGCGGACTTCTCGCTGCCCTTATGTATCAGCTTCAACAAGCCAGGTTTTTCTTGTTCTCTCATATACCCTTTAAATTCCTGGAAATTATGGAATATGCAGACAAATAAAATTGATTCCTTATAGAATCTAGATTTTTCATGGGGAAGCAGTTGAGTACTATGATTCATGTTCATCCTCACCTTGATAAACGTAGCATATGGTTCCCTGTTTTTTCTCCTGCGACTGTCAGCGAAACTGTCGTCATTACCATTCAGTCAGCATCAGTTTTCTTGTCCCGCTAGCTCTTCTAGCTATTTTTCGTCATGTAAATTTTTTAGGATACCTGGCAGTTCAATGGTCTATTCTCTATGAGGCTCTATCTTCTCTTATAAACACTCTTGACTTTACCCCTTGATCCCGAAATATCTGCTTAAAGCAAACAGGCAGAGTGACGCTGTAACCTCATTGCCTCCTTTTGACATTCAGGTATGACTCTCCTCTCTTTCCATTTCTATATTAATCTGAAGTATCCTCCAGGGTTTCTGGAGCCCAATCACACTCTTCTGTTCCACCCAATAGAGATCAAGTACATATTTTTCCATGCCCTCTACCTAACCTCATGGTGTCTCCAATTTCAGTTACAATACTATAGTCCAGCCTTGCTTCTCCCTTTCGTGACATTTTGTTGTTTCCTGGAAGAACTCTACTTAGAAAGCCTATAGAAGCAATGGAAATAATTATCCTTAAGGGTTTCTAACCAGAACAGTGGCCCTTTCTCAGCTACTATTTCTGCCATCTTCTTTACTAAACCTCAGTTAGTAACCTTATGGATTTTCACTCTGGAAACCAGTTTGTTCCCTTGATAATTTCCAGATTATGTAAAGTTCCTAAAGGAATCTTGGTGCTTATACCTCTCATGAAAGACCCCTCTTCTTGGATTATCATAGTTATTCTTCAGGGACTGATTCAGAAAACCTTTGAACCAGTGAACAATTGTGATATGAGTTTTTTTTCATGGAAAACAGTCCTTTTGGTAGCAATTACATTGATACAACACATTTCAGAGCTTCAGGCTTTGTATGCCAAGTCTTACATTATTTTACATAGTGTACCTCTCCCGACCATTCCCTCCTTTATGCACAGAGTAGCCACAGAAGCAAACTTTAATCAATCCATACAATTGCCAATTTTCTTTCTCAATTTTTCTCATAAGGACAAATGCATGTTACACCTCCTTGATAGTCACAGACAATTATGTTTCTACCTTCACATATCAACAGTACAGAAAGTCTGACCAGCTGTGTTTTTTCTTTTTCTACTAACAGCTTAGGTCAAGCGGTCTCCAAAAATTATGGCCAAATAGATTGCTGACTATATTTCCCTGATTTATTCCCAAAATGGTTTGGTATGGCCTCGTCCTCCTAGAGACTGTTCTACGAGGTCTATGGCTATCTCATCTGCTATTTCTTCCAGAGCTTCTATTGATAATATATGTGCTGCAGCCACTTGGTCAAAGACTTGTACCTTTGTAATGCATTACAAATTGGACATGGTTTGTAGAGTTTCCTTTGCTTCAACAGTGCTCCTGCATATCCTTCCTTGAGGACCTCCCAGTTGTTACGTAGTTGGGGATTCTGACCCATCAGTGAGGAGGAATGAAAAGGACAACATCAGATTTAGGAGTTATGTACATACCATAACTTGGCATCTGTGTTGTCCAATTTCATTGTTTCTTACCTTCCCTTCCAGCCATTCCCTGGCCTTGTCATTCCTAGAAGGATCTTGGATAATATAGGAACTGTCATGTTCTGGTTTGAACCGCAATCTTTTTCTTTATCTGTTTTGTCTCTATAAATCAGTAGGCTGTAGGCAGCAAACTTGATCTGAGGAGTTAGGGATGGTGAGAGGCATTATGGGAAAAGGAGTAGCTCGAGACTAGGATCCAAAGTCTTGGAAAATACGGCAGAGTTGGATCCAAGGGTTAGATTCATAATCCATCAGTGAGGAAGAATGAAAATGGAACACATGCCAAGTTATGGTAAGTACATAACTCCTAATTTGTGCTTTTTTTTTTTTCTTTGGGGCTATGACTATTTGAGGTTATGTTTCTAGCATTTTAAACACATTTTTCATTTAAATCACAATGTTGGTGCCATTTTGTTTATTAAACAATTTTGACAGGAGTTTTTCATAAGTTTATACTTGTATTCCTTGTCTAAGAGTAAGGTGCTGAAGCTAGCCTTTGTTAATTTTGTGCTTTGAACCCTGTTACTGAAAATATATATATTTTTTTCAGTGATGTGCTCATTAAGAGTATCCCTAAAGAAATGGTCTTTAGATTGCTTTTTAGAGGAAGAATAGTGGGATTTGGCCATCCTTTTATTAGGCTGACTATGCAACCAGTATTTGGTATTGAAATAAATAGTTTCTTGTCCCCTGACTTGATGAATTCATATATTGTACACCCCCCCCCCTCCCCAGCTAGGAGTCCCTTGTGCACAAGAAATATGCCTCAGCCTATGGCTTGTGACTCAGCAGCAGCTTTTAAGCAGGTTATCAAACCACTCGCCTTCTTTTGCCTTCAGGTCCCTTGGTGTGATGTTAGTACCACAGCTGTATGTGACATGAGGGTCAGACGCATCATTCAGGACTGTACCAGTTCTGGATTCAGGTATGCTGGAACCAAACTGTTTAGGTGCAGGGGAAGTCAGAGGTGCAGAATCTGTTGCCAATGTTGATACATCCTTTCAAGGATTCTCCAACTAGTGTAATGCATGCAAAAAGTGACAGAAGACCTACCACATCGCAGAGCAACAGTCTCTGACTGGGTTTCCATTTGAGGTGGCTATGGCTAGATCCATTTTTCAGGCAGGTGATTGTGGTGTGCAAATTCGGGTTATGAGTAGCACTCACACCCTCGTTCATCCACCTTGGGATCCTCATAATTAAATGTCAGATTCTGAATCCCTTTCAAAAGTGTCATAGGTTCATAGGTTCATACTAGGCTGTCTGCCCTAGGGCATTTATAAGCCTAGCCAGAATGTGTTTGGCTTTCGCCACCCATTTTAAATTTATTTTGCTATGCCCTTTTTCGAGGTTAGTATACTGTGCCTCTGTCTAACAGTGACACAGAAGTGATACCCGGGGTAAACCTACGATCTCCCATCCACTCATCAAGATTCCTCTTGAATAGAGTCAATGAGGGACTCTGCCTGACCTGGACTGGGATTTTATTCCAGAGTGAAGGGAGCCTCTGGGTTATGAATCTGTCCCTCCAGCATGTCCTATTTATTTCAGTGCTGAGGTTCAAGTCTCTCGAGCGCGTAGCTCGATGGGATTTGGATTTTCTGAGGTGCAGCATGTTCATTAATTCCGGGTTGGACATGGCTTTATATGTCAGGCACAGATCGCCTCTGAACAGGCGGTATGCCACTGAGTAGAGCTGGAGTTTCTTTAACCGGGCAGCATATGGCATCTGTTTGAGCCCTTTGATCCTCTTGGTGAGGTAATTTTGGGGTCTTTCCAGTTGCAGGTGTCTGGTAAGGTACATCCCAAAAGGGGCATTGTACTCCATTATGGGCCTGATGAGGGATGAGTAAAGAGGCACGATGACCTCCCCTGATCTAGATGTGAATCCCTTCATGATTAGGTATAATTTGTCATAATCCAAACAGTCTGCTTCCTCTGAGGATGAACAGGTGCATAAAACCAAACGGATGTTTTATTTTTCCTAATTGATGGCTAGATTTAGGGATATATTCACTTAGAAGCAACCTTCTTCTGCTCCCAAAGTCAGCAGGTTACATGATCTTTTGGAGGATGAGGTCCCAGATGTGGCAACCTTTCCTCCATTAATCCCTGCGTTGGAAGATGTTTTTAACAGTTTGCAATTCTCCTCCATTGAGTGTTTAAGAAATTCAGGGTGTGCTTGACCATGCTGATCCAAGTCCCCTTGTCTGTGGAGTCTACTGCTGTGTCTCCAGCAACATCTTCCAGCAAAAAGACTGTCATCAACAAATCCAGTCCCTTCAGATAAGCTGGGTAAGTGGCTAGAATCTCAGGGAAAGAAGCTGGTGCAGTCCAGCACTGTAGCCTTTAAGGTATTTAACTACCAGTATTCTGTGTGGAAGTTTGCGTTGAGGTGTATATATAGTTTAAATGAGGTTGCTGCATTATTACCTGCTGACCAAAAAAGTCCATGTCAAAGATAATGTGTCTGATGTTTCTCAAGTGTCTAAAGATGCTTTAGAGTCTCTTGGAGAGGGCCGATACTGTTTCTAGAAATGCAGTGATGTCTTTGGTGATAAAAGAGTATATTTATTTGCATAGTCAAAACTTTTCCGATTAGTTAAAAAACATGAGATGAATGATCCACTTGATTCTGATAGTGTGTTTAGTACAGGAACAAATCAGATCCTTAAACACTCTGATGGCAGAGGTGAACCGATGCAGAGGATGTCTAAAATGTGCCATACTCCCAAATTTCTCTCTATTAAGCAGGTTAATTTTCAGCAGCCCAACAAGCAGAAGTCCTGGCTAAATAAAAGCCAAGGCACAAAAAGGAAATGGCAGGATGAGAACTGTACCAAACATAACAAGAGGGGTTCCTTTCCCAAAAAGGATAACCCCTCTTCCACTCTTCCAACCTGTGACTATGCTGAGGTTTGGCACCAGTCTTTTCCCAAGTCCCCCTCTAGATGCCTCATCTCGAAAGTTAGCTCTGGCCATCAGTAGTTTCTAACAAATGGGTGACATTTCTGGCAGAGGTTACAGGTGGCAGTAGAAGGAACATCTGCCTCAGTTCAAGGGGGTGCTCCCTCACCCGCCCAACCAGACCTTGTTATTCGCTCCAAATGCTGGATTCTGTGATCATAGAACCGGTCCTGTCTTTCCTTCAGAAGAAAGAGAGGTTTCTACTCCAGAATCTTCCTGGTTTCCAAAAGAAGAGCTGTCTTGGAGACTGATGTTGGACCTATCCTTTCTTAATACCTTCATCAAGGTCCCAAAGTTCAAGGTGCTCACCTTGCAGACAGAGCTTCCTTTTCTGCTGGACCACTGCTTTTTGGTGACCCAGACTTGAAGGATGCAGATCATCATATCCCCATTGCTTGTTGCTTTGGGAGATATCTGAGATTTGTTGTGTCTGGTTTGCACTGTCAGTTTATCCACTGCACTTGAAGTGTTTACCAGATGCCTTGCTGTGGTAGTGGCTCACTGCTGGATTCTTGGCATTCACATTTTTCCTTACTTGGACAACTTGCTCATCTGTACATAATCTGTATCCAGGTGTTTGGAATCGTAGAGAAGGTGTGTACCTTACTCTTTCAGGTAGGGTTCAGGATGAATCTTTGGAAAGTCATACCTGACACCCTTGCAAAGACTCCTTTCCTAGGTGCGCTGCTTAATTGATTTTAGCAAGACAATGGCCTTTCTCTCAAAAACAAGTTCCTGTCTTATCAGATAGTATTTCAGGAATTCTCCAGGAGGACATTTGCCTTATTAAGAGAATTTCTAAGTATTCTAGGTGGCATACGTGATTCTCATGATATCACTGTCCTAAATCCACATAAGGAAAATTCAGTGGTATGTCCAGAATTGTTGGACCTAGCACATACATTCCCTGAAATCTGTTTTGGGTGCTACTGCACTTCATCAGACTAGAATTTCAGTGACGGAGAGTACAGTTAAATATCAGTCCAGAACTTCCCTTCTTCCTTCCTGGACCAGCACAGTCTGTTCAGACAGATTCATCCAACTTTGCTTTGGGAGCTGCGTCAATGGGAATGCAAGTGCAGGCCACTTGGCGCATCAGTGTCAAGGAAATATTGACAGTGATTTGTACCCTGAAAGTCCTTCACCACCTATGGACACAGAGTCCTCCTCTGGTGGCTGTCACAACATCACAGTGATGTGGTACTTCAACAAACAAGGGGTGCAAGGTCATACCCTCTGTCTGTTGGCAGCGATGGCCTGGGAGCTGGCTTTACATCATTCGCTGACTCTTCGGCCTACATCCCGTCATTGCAAAATGTCATTGCAGACGGACTATGCAGATTCTGGGCAGACCCACAGGAGTGGCAGCTCAAGGCAGTGGTATTCCAGAATCTAGTTTAAATGTCAGGATCACTTTAAATCTGTTTATGCTTGGAAGGCAGACACATTCTCATTCCCTTGGACAAGAATTTTCCTGTATGCATTTCTACCCTTTCTATTGATTCATAAGGCCCTTGTGAGGGTTCAGAAAGAAGTGCCAAAAATCTTTTTGGTGATCCCTATTGGTCCAGGTAGTCTTGGTTCTCCCTTCTGATGGTGTTGGCCAAGGAAAATTACCACAGATTTCTTCACATTCTGGATTTGTTCACACAGTCAGGGATGACTTGTGCACCCCCGTTTGGAACAACTATAACTTCCTGGATAACTTTGTTTAGGCACTTGTTTTATGAGGCTGTGCAGCAGGTGTTAAAGAAGGCCCAAAAACCTGTTACTAGAAAATCTTATGTTTACAGATGTATGAGATTTTCTAAGTGGAGCCTAAATAGGAACAAAGGGTCCCTTGAAGTTAGTATTCCTTTGGTCTTGAAATACTGATGTGAGCTACTTCAGGGTGGCTTATTGTATGCATCTAGTAAGGTGCATGTAGTGGCCATCTCTGCTTGTCTGCCAATGGCTCTCCCTCTTCTTCTCTTTTTGTAAAACAGTTCATGAAAGGAGTATTGCATATGAGATCCCTTTGCAAGCAAATTCCTTCTTTGTGGGATCTCAGCTGTGTTCTGGAAAAACTGACCTTACCACCTTTCGAACCTACCACTCAGGCTGATCTGAATTTCTTAACATGAAAAATTATTTTGCTTTTTGCTACTGACATACTGCAAGGTGAGTCTGTGAGCTGCAAGTTCATAGGTTCATAAGTGTGTACTAGGCTAATGGCCCTGGAGCCTTTACAAGCCTAGCCTATAAAAGTGCCGTGGCATCATGCTGCCCAACATTAGTTCCCAGTGCTTCTATCAAGTAGAGCCACTGGAGTGATCCCTGGGGTGAACTTTCTATTTCCTATCCACTCATCAAGATTCCTTTTGAAGAGGGCCAGTGAGGTGCTCTGCTTGACATGTATGGGAAGTCTTTTCCAGAGCATGGGTAGTCTCTGTGTTATGAACATGTTCCTCCAGCATGTTCTGTTGATTGTGGTAATGAGGTTGAGGTCTCTGGAGCATGTGGTGTGGAGAGATTGGGATTTCTTTAGCTGTAGCATTTCTAACAGAGCTGGGTCAGACATGGCTTTATACGTCAAGCAGAGATCACTTCTTAGTAGATGATATGAGATGGAGAATAGCTGGAGTTTTTTGAGTCTGTCCATGTAGGACATGCTTAAGGCCTAGGATCCTCTTCGTGATGTACTTTTGTGGCCTTTCCAGCTGTTGCATGTATCTAGTGAGGTACATGCCAAATAGGGCATTATACTCAATGACTGGTTTAATGAGGGAAGAGTAGAGAGAGATGACCTCTTTCTTCCTGGATGCAAAACCCTTGGTAATGAGATGTGCCACATAGGACTTTCTGACCACAGTGGCAGTGTGGTGGTCGAAGGAGAGGTTGATGTCAACGTGTGTCCCAGATCTCTTATAACGCCTTCAGTGTTCAGTGGACTCCCATCGATGTGATAATTAGTGGGAACTGAGTTTTTCCCAAAGGGGATGATGACACATTTTTTGGCATTAAGCTTAAGGCCATGGTTTCGACACCAGTCATTGGTCTCAGTGAGGCCTTTCTGTAGGATGTCTACACTCACTTGGGGAGTTAATAATGGCTCCCAGCTTGTAGTCGTCTGCGAACCTAGTCAGCCAGTCCCTCTGTGTTGGCCTGGACTTTTGAGAAGTAGATGCCACACAGGAGAGGACCCAGGACCAGTCCGTGTGGGAATCCACTTGTTGACTGGTCGGCAGTCTGACTTGGAGTCTGCTACTTTCACACTGTGGGTTCTATCTGTGAAACCGTTTTCAACCCACCTAGTGATAATACGGGTTGATGCCTAGTTTGGTGAGTTTATCAATAATTCCTGAGTGGGAAATGGTATCAAAAGCCTTGGCCAGATCGAGGTAGGCTGTATGAACTGCCTTGCCCTCATCCACAGCTGTGGTGACTGACTGAAAAAAGTCAACCAGGTTGAGCAGGCATGATCTACTTTTCACAAAACCAAATTTCATGAGATCTAGAGTTTGGAGATTCCCTATGTCCTTGTTAATTAGGTCCATGATGATGCGCTCCATAGCCTTACATATCAGACTCTTCAGGCTAATGGGGCAATAATTCCCTGGGTCTGTAGTCGTTCCCCCTTTATGGAGAGGGATGACTGTAGCAGTGTGTCATTCGGTAGGGCCAAAGCCTGAAGTGAGGCTGTGATTGAATAGAGCACACAGATGTGGTGCCAGTTCACTTTGTAGTTCATGTAGAACACATCCAGGGATATTGTCGGATCCCTTGGAAGGTGTATTCTTGGCCTTGGACAATGCAGTTTTATCCTGTGCTGTAGTAATACTAGGTGCCTGGCATTCCTCCTGTATTGTGATTGGTCTTTGGGGGGGCATGGGGGTAAAGTTGGCACTGAATCTGTCGGCCAGTATGATGGCAATATCTGTTGGCTCAGTATAGGATGTACCATTGTACAGTAACTCAGAGCAAACCTGGATATTGCCGTGGAGATTCTTGATATAACTATAGAAAGCTTTGTGGTTGTTTTTAGTGTCTGTTGCAATTCTGCCTTCATAGCTGGCTTTAGAGGTTTTGATGAGGGATCTCAACTTTTTGTTGCTAATAAGGGAGTTTTTCCAGTCTTGTCTCATGTTGAGTCAGCCTTACCTGTGATAGGATTGTGTTATGCACAAACCCCTCTTTTATGACGAAAGGGGTCTCTGAAGTCACCATCAATCAGTTTGTTAACTTCCCTGTGGTTTTTCCACAGCTTTAAGAATAAGGGAAAAACTATATTGTATACCTTGAATGCGCATCGGCAGCTCAGGTGCTGTCTTAACAGAAAGAAACCCTTCCGGAAGGCTGAAAGACTTTGTATTACCTGCACAGGAGCAGTGAACGGTCAGCCTGTCTCCAAGTAAACCATTGCACATTGTTTGTCCACTGGTATTATTTTTTGTTACACTGACCATGACAAGGTGAAACCATAGGTTCGTAGGTGGTTACTGTTCTACTGACCTGAAGGTATTTATAAACCTAGCCATGTGTACCCAATATAATACTAGAGAAACCCAATATAAAGGATCTTTCCTAAACTCGAGAGCTTAGTTAGCAATGGCGGCCCATATCTAGGAGGGTTCTAGGTGAAATCCCCGGCTGGAATTTACATTTTCCCATCCAGTCATCCAGGCTATGCTTAAACAGTCCTAGATGGGCTTTGTTAAATGTGAATTGGTTATTCCAGGGATGGCAACCTTTGACAGATGTATCTGTCTCTCCACCAGATTTTATTTATGTTGCAGGCCAGGTTAAGGTCCCTGGAGTGGGAGACCCTTGTCCCATTTAACTTAAGGATGTGCAGCATTTCAATTAGGTTTCGAAATGGGATTGCTCTGCAGGCCAGGCACAAGTTTCCCCTAGTCTGTTGCTACTGAGTACAGTGACAGTGACTTCAGTCTGTCAGTGTATACATTTGCAGGAGACCCTGCATTTTCTTGGTTAGAAATCTTTGAGGTCTCTCAAGTTGCTGCAGATGTCTGGTAAGGCACATACTAAAGGGAGCATTGTACTCCATTATTGACCTGATGAGGGTTGAGTACAGGGGTGTTATGACCTCTTTCACTCTTGAGACAATAGTGTGGTGCGTTTCACTAAGCATCCGGTTCTTGATAGTCTGAGATCCTCAGGGAATTCTTCCTTCACTGGTGACTTTCTCTCAAAATTTTTTCAAGTTCTTGATTAGTGTTGTTCCTTCTTAGTCTTTACCATATTTTCTACCATCATTCCTTGTCAGGAAAAGAGTCTTTTTTTTGTGGTCTCTTTCCTCCCATTCCCTACCCTGTCCCTTCTGATATATTTAAACCTTAAATATATTTAATAACTAGATATTTTTAAATTGTTAGATACAGACATAAATATATATGTGTGTGTGTGTGTGTGTGTGTGTGTGCGTGAATATATATGGGGGAAAAAAAAAAAATATATATATATATATATATATATATATATATATATATATATATATATATATATATATAATCTATTCAGTTATTTACCTGGAATGCTAATTCCAACTAATACGCGGCTTCTCAGTGCTTCTGTGGATCACTAGTGATATCTGCATTGCTTACTGTACTTATTTCCTTGTTTCACTTGAAAGAAAGTTACTGTTTGTCGTTTTTGCATTTAAGTTCCCTGCAACACACTGCACTTAAGTTACCTGGCACTTGCTCACTAAAGCAATTATACAAGTCGGCACTAAAAATTAAAAGCACTACACCCTCACTCCCCACTGGCCCTTGTTTTCAATTATTAAGGAATTCCCAATATTATTCTAGCATGTCCAAAGGTCAGTTGTCAATCTCCTCTCCGGTCCAGCTGGTGAATCTGGGAATCTTGAGGCAATGTTACAACTGCCTCATGTACACAGACAACCCTCTCCTCCTCCCAACAAATTCCAACACATGTGAGAGATGCAACCATATAGCCAAACTGGAGGCTAAGCTCTCTCAACTCAGTACTGGCATAACCAGTCAGGAGGAGAAGGAAACCACACTCACTACAATTCCAATCTCACATAGACCTACCACGACAGCAAACCAAACACATAATCACACAAAAACATACTCGGAGGCTCTAAATAAAGATCTGCCTAAGCAGCAGAGACCTCCAAAGCAGACACCCAAGCAACCGCTACCCCAAAACAAAACGTTTAACACATATCTCACAAAGGCCAGTGTGCCGAACAGTCACAGCCCTTAAGACTAAACAACACACCTGATACACTTGTAATAGGTGACTCTATCGTCAGGCACACTGACATCCCACTCACCAGGCTGAACAAGGAGAGGGTCACTGTGAGCAGCCTGTCGGGCGCTAGGATCCGCCACATAACACAAGCACTCAGGTCACTCCAAGGCAAGTACAAATATGACTCAGTCATTGTCCATGCTGGTGTGAATTACCTGAGACATACCTCCCTGGACTACATGAAAAGAGACATAAAGGAGCTCCCTGAGCATGTAGCCCAGGCCGGTATGACCCTGACCTTGAGTAGC